>NW_017278534.1:2978134-3022893 GCF_001594065.2 Cyphomyrmex costatus | reverse complement strand
TTTATTATATAATAAAATAAAATCTTTTATATATTATATCTCGATGTTCATGTCATTGTTAATTTTGATAATTGATATTGACGTTAAAATAAAAAATGAACTGAATTTAATTGAACTTTTTAATTAAAAATTTTAGAAAATCAGAACTGTCATAAAAACATATAACTAATGAAAATCAGTTAATGATTGCAACAATAAATGTAATTCATTATTATAGATAAACATTATATGCGATCGTATGGTAACTGAAGAGTTGAGAAATCTAATCTGAATTTGATATAGATTTATCTGAAATGTATCGTACTCTAGTTCAAAAACTGATAAATGAGATTGAACAAGAAAATGTAAATACATTATACGCTATAGCCATCAATGTGATAAAATTTGAAATTTATTACTTTTAAAAATTAAATTATAATAATACATTATATTAATAGATAAATAATAAATTAAAAAAATTAATTAAAATGTATGTTCTTTTAATTATTCTTTTGATTATCTTATTTTTTTATATTCTTTTAAGTTAGAGAGATAATGATCATCTCGTTATTAATCACTACACTTTTGTATCATAAATTACATTAACGTTAATTTTAATTTAATATCGTATAATCTTTCCATATTTTCAGACTATTTAATTCATTAAATATAATTCGTAGATTTGACAATGTATAGTTTGCACAAATCTGCAATAGCTAAACATATAATACTGTGACTATCATACGTCAATAATTGTATTGCTATACAAATTTGCTACATATATGAATGATATGTCTGTATTAATTAAATAAAATAATGTAATATATATTTAAAAGAATTATAATTCTTTATGGTATTTTTAACATAAAAATATATTATATATTATATTATTACCGGAATATTAGTAAAATTTATAATAATTTTAAATAATTATCATTTCCTGTCTTTTGTTTAGAATATATGCTTTTGTCCGATCACAAAAATCTCCTAATTGTAAAAAATACGAGAAACTGTTGGAGCAGCTAGTTGGCTGTTTGGGCGTTTAATGCTGCGTTAAACTCTCAGTAAATCATCAGCAGAATTCGATAAGTGAAAAAGTTTTCGTGAGTTACGCGCGGACTCAACTTTCTGCGAAATCAGATTTATATTGCTGAAAATATGATTTCGAACTTGCGACTGCGTTGTAACAGTCCATTAGAGAATTCACTGTTAGTCAAAGTTCGAAGCAGCTTTTAGAATTGTTAGTCTCCTGAGTTCATGTTTTTCCAACAGCTTAGGATTAGATAAAACGTAGATATAACATTTTTTTTATACTCCATGTAATGCATACTTGTATATGGATTTTTATACAATATAGGACAAAGACATTTTCTTAAAAGAAAAAAAGGCAAAAGTTTTTAGAATAATAACTTCAACTCTTAATATAACATATATAAATTAATTCAGTTTATTATAATAATTATAATTCAAAGTAAAGTTTATTTAAAAATAATCGAAAACAACCATCGAAAGCAACAAAATCTAAACTGACGACAATGTTTTAAATAAAATTAAAAATTTTTCAATATACGTGTGTATATTTAAATTAATTCTCGGAAATAAACACAATTTCTTTTTCTGTTTGCCCTAAGCGTTATTCCAAAATCATATTTATGTTTTTACGATCCCTTATTAAAAAGGAAAAATGAATTCGAAAAGCTGTGGAAATTCGCTCAGCGAAACTTTTTACGTTCTGCACGAAATACTTAATTGACCATCCGATTTAGAAGATCCAGGCTCCAAACAGACATCAAGTAAATTCATATCGTATTTGAAACCGTATTGCAATGAAGTAGGTCAACCGGCGCGTGTTCAAAGAGAAACTTCCATAGTGCCCCTATAGAGATGTGATTTCTACCGTTCTAGGACATAGCCCTCTCTAAATATTCACAAATGTATTCAACGACTAACCACTACATATACGGTTTTTTCTGTGTTAATACTTCTTTTTTCCAATATTCTCAGAGGAATTGCCGATGCTGTTAAACGAGCTCCACGTTGGCTTGGTGGTTAGTGACCAAGCAACGGCGACAATGATGCCTCAGTAGTAATTCATTACTGACTAATAATCGGAGTTACAATATTAGACTTTAAAAACAAATTCAGGAGAAACCGAGCGATAATAATGCAGTTATGATATGCTGATAACATTCAATTTAATATAATACCGTGCCATTTGCTCATGGACAGTATCGGTCTTCTTCATAATCGATAACATCGAATGTGTTAACAAGTATGTGTCACGAATAGCGGTCAAATGATTTTTGCACCGATTTAAAAACGCCCAGATTAATAATACGATACGAATACAAAAGAGCGCTTGATGAAATTTCTCGCTGTTCACGAGAACAATTTCAATCTCTCATCCCTTTACGTTTCTATAGGATTTTTGAATGATTGCGATTCATCGAGAGCGAGCGTTAAATGTTGAAATGTTTACATAGGTTAGCCTTTCCAATTTATCCGTGTAGAAGCATGGAATTGCTATTTGATGTAGCTTTTGTGATTGAGGTCAAGTTTGCAAGTGTCCGCATCTGTTATTTCAAAAATGCATATCTATCGATCATTAAGAGGCAGTAGTGTATGGGACATTTCTGCAATGCGGCATTAATTGTATCGTATGGCTGAAAGCGTTGTTTGTTTATAGCAAATATAGCACGCAAACCATTTCTAGTTTATAACTAGCAAACAAGTTTGAAACTACCATATATGCGAACACGCGTAAGGAAAGATGTATAACCGAGCGAAATGAAAATTTTATATCCTGGAATAACGAGATCGCAGTAAATCCATGTACAAGATAATTATCAATCTTTTTTCCCCTATTATCGTTGTTTTTTTGTTGCATATTTTTCAACGCAGCGACAACTAACGCAAAGTTAATGAAGAGACACGGAATTGCCTGTCATAATAAGAAAAATTGGAAAAATTTCTCATCCGTGCAAACTTTTTACTTGCAAAATTGGTACTACTAATGACAAACTATGGGAAATACGTTATAATTTCTATCGCATATATACACGAAATGTATTAAATTCTTGTTACTAAAACAGAGTCGCACGTCAAATATTCAATGTGTTAGAATAATTATTAGAAACAACACATTTTGAATTGACACAAGTGTAAAGTGTTTTTGTAGGTCAATAGTTACATTTCGGTTCGCGTAACTGTTTTGATCTATAATATATTGTTTATATTGTAACCAATATATTATATTTATGTGATATATATATATATATATAACAAAGTTCTGTATCGAAAAAAATTAATATCACTGTAAAAATTATGAAATAAATTGATTGCAATATCAATGTCAGAAATGTTTAAACAGATTGAATTTTTAATTGTTGTTGATTGTAAGTGACAAAATATAAGAAAATTGATTTTCATACTCATATTTCATTCTTTGCGTATATACGTATACGTACAGAGTGGCGCACGAAATATACTATTTAATTATCTCATTAAAATTATACTTGAGGAGTATCGATTTTTTGAACTGTGTGAGCGCGCAACTTCTGTATACTTCGTAGAAATTCTATTAGATGTGGCATCACGAGTCAAAATTGGGTGGAGGTAAAAGCACATCAGTTTGTGAAATATTGAGTAACGCACGAAATGTCATATTTATACTATTTGCTTTACATATAACACATTTATTTTTAATAAAATTGGTATAAAACTCGTAGAATTAATTACTAAAGTTCGGAAAATTATCCTTAATAAATAACAATTAATATAATCACCATTTTGTTTCATAATCTTTTTGGAGATGTACTTTTCCGTTTGATTATTTCTTGACACACAAATCTTCAGATAATGCACGGTACAACTGCATGATGTGGGCGTAAATGTCTCCGAGTCTCTGCCACATTCTTTGTTTCAACGAAAACAATACAACTTTAACTTTATGCTCAACATTTTAAGTTGTTTATTGTCTAGCTGCTATTTCACTACTAATGTGTGTATATCTCCACCTCCGCTCAATTCTAACTCGTGATGCTATACCTAACAAAATTTTCACGAAATCCAGAATTTCCTCAGGTAAAAAACCGATACTCCACAAAAGTACAGTTTCATTGAAATAATTAAATCATATGACATTTCATGTGTCACTCTGTTTATAAAAAGTATGTGTAAATTATAATTTCTTAATAAAATATCTTTTAAAATATCATATTAATTGTCTGTCTAAATAATCAAATTTTTCTTTCACAAAATGCTACAACCAATTTTACTCAAATCATATTGTAGATTAAAGAACGCCTTACATAATTTGGAATATAATCTAAATACGTAAACAACGTATTATAAAAGGAGAAAATATACATCCGTGATTTAGGACAAAGAAGGCAGGGTTAATCCGTTAAAAGCACCGACAGCGCATTTGCGATCTTGTATAGTTGCGGTGAAGGCGGTCGGCCTTCGTGTCAGAAAGTGCGCAGCGAAGCGTTTTGTGTTCCCGAAAATTTCAGCAGGCTTACTATCCCGATGTCGACCGCGGTTTCTCCTCTTGTGTATACGCCGATTTATATCGCGATTTAGATGGAATGCATTCCCTCGATTTTCACAAGATCGAGCATGTGAAAATTCGCAGTGAAAATTCAGCTCGACGTATCTCTCTCAAGAATGAAACTTGACTGCGATAATCTGCACGAATTTAGTGGCACTATCACTATCTAGCAGCTTGCCAACTTTTACAACGTTTATATGTTTACGTTACAGACGCCTTACTGTTGATTAGTTTTTCCGTAAGTCGATCACACTCGATTTAAAAATCACTTCGTTTACCTTTACGGATGACATATAAAATCGATAGATAAAATTGGAAGATACTAAATCTATTTACTTGTATTTCTCTATAAAAATATAATTATTTCATACAATTGTAAAATGTCGCACTATTAAAAAAATTTAAGATTAATGTCCTTTTTTAAAGTCTCATATGCAATTCTGTGTACGCATGTAAAATAGTGTCAACCGTGGCGGTTTATCCGTTCTCTTTAATTAAAGTTTCAGGTTTTTATTTCCATAGAGAACATATGTGTGTCCAATTTTCTTGAACAATTCGCGGAACTCTGTGTCACAAGCACCATTCGGTATACATCATTTGAAGTAGCTTTCCAGTTATGGAATCCATGACCTTGCATTTTTGGGGGAAATAGTCATTCAATTGAATTCTTACAGATAATTGATAGTTTAACTTATGATTTAGATATTGTGTATAAAAATGTTAAACTTAGAATAATAACTGGACACAAATAGACAAATTACTGTAGAACGATTCGAGACATTTCATAAAAAAGTTGTCATTCAATAAATAAATATGTATTATTTACGGTTATCGAATTTATAAGCCATCCGTAAACCAGCGTAGCGGCTGCGTCGGAACAGTGCGCTTTGCGCTTTTAGAATTGTACGCTACAATAATTCCAAAATCCGTATTTAACGAATGTTCAAAGCGAAGAATGAATTTATAACTGTTGTAATTTCACAATTTCGGAAGTGAGATATTTGAAATCAAAATTTAGTAATGCCAGTTCGTATGATAATTTGTTACATGCAAAGGCTAATTCTCACTCTATCTATTACGTATTCAGTTTATTTCATAACTTTTACACACAATATTATTCTTTAATAGCAAATCCTGGTTATGAACTCACAACGTAAAATTTATACTGTAGATAGAAATAGGAGTATTCTTCATTTTATCTTATATATTTCTAGGAAATATCGGTTTAGAATTATCTCCATGCCACTTGGGAAATAAGAGCAATCAGCTTTAATTACTTAAAGTCGTTAAAAGATCGTTGAGAAAAAGCAGCAAGTAGAAATTCCCACAAGGAGAAATCTACTTTATTAAAATAACTATCCATATTTTCCAACAGTTTACGTATATAAAGATACTTGTTATTTCTTAAATAGAGATACACACATTGAAAATATTTAATAAACTATTTATTTTCCTATAATTTTTTAATATTTACAATTAAAAATCGTGCATTTTGATAATCTAAATTTTAATAAAATATTTTTTGCTAATGTTCAGTGAAACGTTTAATATATTTTGCTTTTATAAATATTCGAAACTATCTCCAATATAATTATTAGAATACTTTTAATATATCTCGAAAAATTGTTACGTATAATCTTCGTTTTTCACTAAAAAAAAAAGGTGAAGGACGCTTAAAACATCTTGATAAATTGATACAAGTTTCATCCTTAATAAAATATCAATCAAGATTATTTAAAACTTAGAAGTTTCTCAGAGAAATTACTCTTTATATAAATAAACTTTATACATATTATATTTT
Source organism: Cyphomyrmex costatus (assembly GCF_001594065.2). Lineage (NCBI taxonomy): Eukaryota > Metazoa > Arthropoda > Insecta > Hymenoptera > Formicidae > Cyphomyrmex > Cyphomyrmex costatus. The sequence goes on along the minus strand of NW_017278534.1, from coordinate 3,016,561 downwards.
TACGTATCATTTGGATTTATTAATTTTTCTATAATACATGATTCAATTTGTTACATATTAATTACTTTTTTCGGTTTTAAAATCTCTATTTGTGTCTATATTCTAATTAACCTTTATATCAATTAGTTTCAAACTTGATATTAAAGTGCGTGATGTATGTGTGTGTGTGGGTATCAGTTAAAATTTTCTATTAATCGAGTTTTTAATGTGAAATCTGTCGCCCGAATTCGTTTTGTCAATGCTGAATTGTAGAAAAGAAGTATTTGGAGATCGATTGGCATGCAGATAGAATTCATTAAATGAGAAAGAGAAGATAGAAAGTTGTCGCTTCGTAGCCTAGAAAATTGATTTCTCACTGTTTCCAAGTGTCCGAGACTATAACTTTCTAAGGCTTTCACGGACGCGGATGGTGGCATTACTGAGAGAGGAGGAGGCAAACTCAGATAAACTTGAAGAGTAATTGCTTTCGTTAGACGAATCGGCCGCAAATTGCGTGCTAATGGCTGCCGTGAATCTACTTACGACCTTCCGTATGCAATTATACTAACATGCCATAGTTTGAAAAGCTACTGTTAAGCTTTACAGTAATCTCTTGTGGACGACCAAGTTACTCCATGCACGATTACACTCTATTTCATGTAATTGCTAACAAACATTGTTAATTACTTTATTTTCTACAAACTTTTTAAATGTAAAGTTTTTGTAGAAATGTAAAAAGTAATGCATTGCAGTACAATAGTAAATCATGTAATGTATTTTCAAACTTAATTAAGAGATGACGCCATCTTTGCAGCTTAAAAATAATGTTTGAAACTTTTTTTTAAAGAATGAAAAACTAAATGTGTGTGAATCAAAAATTGTTTATTGGAGCTTTATTACATGCACCATAAAGTGTAAAAAAACATTTTTTTTTTATTTTTTATTTACAAAATGGCAGCACTATAGCCGTATCGTCAAACATCTTTATTAGCCGAACTTCTCTACGGTGTTATCAAAAATTTCTACACAGTTTATCGTGGAACAAAATACCAAAAATTTTTATCATCTACTAAAAACTAAAGTACGTAGGAATTTTCAAAAATATTGATTTCTAACAAAATGGTTAACATTTGAAAAAAAAGTTGATTTTTTCGCTTAAAATTTTTATATAAAAAAATGTTAATTGCAAAAAAAGTTTTCGATATATTACAAAAATCCTACATACTTCTTTAGATTATAAATAAGAGTATTTACTCCAAATTTCAAGTGAATTGGATGACAAATGTAAAAGTTATGTACAACACCGATTTTGAAAAAACCATTTTGAGAAAAACGTGTTTAAAGTTTCGGTATTTTTTTGTTCATAAAGCAACAAGATCTCAATTTTACCTTCAGTCTCTTATTCTTGGATCATACAACTGTCCTTCCAAGAGTTTGTTTGACTCATTCGCCTCTTTTCTTGTGGTTTTTATTGATTTCCAAGCTCTTTTTCGCTGACGTGCTTACTTACACTCTTTATTTCTTTTTCCATCAAATAGCGATTCGTGCAGTGACGCGTTTCACTAAATCGGTTCTTGTGACACAAGATTATCGAAATTTATAATTGAAACTATTAGAATTCTATTTTTGGAACTATGGACTATCAATTTAAACAAAAAAATTCGATTTTTTTAAAACCCCCAAGGTGGCGTAATCCCTTAATGGAAAAATTATCTCTAATCTAGAATTATTTCTTAAACAGAAAATTCGTTATGCATCTATTAACTTCGTGTGATTGTGAGATATGACAACGATTTTGCATAATTAGTTTTATTAATAATAGATAAAACAAGTAAGTTTTACATAATCAAAACATCAACCAGGAGTTGCTAGTAGTTATTACAGAAAAGTAAATAATGGCGTTTTATCTCAATAATAATAAAGGCAGAGGAAAAATGTAATTATATCATAATTATGAACTGATGCATTAACGTAAATAAAATAACAATGTTTTCAGAAGCATATATGTAACAGAGTTTCATAATGAAAAGAAACGCATCTTCTCCATTAATGGATTTTCAAATGCTCTAAATTATTCCGTTCTTTGAAAAATCATAAAGTAGACAAAATATAATTTCATTTTCAACTCTTTTAATGCCATAATGTGATAAATTAAGACGAAATGCAATTAAAATCAGGTTACATGACCAGACGTCAGGAAGTGAAGTAATTCTGGAAAATCTAGGACGTTCAGCAACTTTGTTGGTGAAGTTTTGTTGTAGGATTATAAGAACATTTAAGTCAAGACTTATTAGATACTTAAATCAATTCTATACATTATGCAAGTCGGCATTTCATTAAATGTTTTCGTTTAACTTTTTAGGCGGTATTATCTTAATTCCACTGATCTGTTCTTTCTGTTTTAAACACGAGCAAAAGACAAAGATGAACTAAAAAGAAAATCCGCAATGGAATGCTATAACAATAAAATATCACTGTAAACGCAGGATGTAAATAAGAGAAAGAGCTTTAAAAAGTTTAGTTGGATATTCTTGTAACAGTGCGCACATGTGAGATTAAAACGGAGACATTTTAGTATTCAAGTAAATAAAGTAAAAATTTAATAAGCGAAGCTATTAAAACTGATTGTTCGTATTTACAAATATATGTTTATTTAACATTTGTCCTTCCCAAAATATGAAATTACAAAATATTATGTAAAAATATACTTATGTTTTAAAGTTGAAAAATTATTTAAACTCATCAAAAACTGTTACTATAAATAAATTGATTATCTTTGCACTCCGCGCGTACTTCACTATAATAAAAAAATAATTCTCAACTAATTAATTTATGACATTATTTAGTATACATTTTCTAAGTAATTTGCAATTAAATATGTATTTTAATTAATAAATTGTATCGGCAAATAAAGATATCCTACACAAAAAGTAATGTAACTTAATACACAGTTTTAATTTGAATATATTTAGCCTTGAGAGTGAATTTGATTGTTCTGCAGATGTGCTTGCAGTAAGTAGTAAATATCTACTTGTGCAGAAACGTGAGGAGGGTGAACGGACGTACATTATCTGCATATGTATCTGCAAACGCACGTACGCACTTGGCAATAGTTTAAGCACGTATACACATTGCATACACCTGGATGCACGCGTAATTAACGTGAGCAAAGTACTCGTACATTTTTAGAGTAAAAAATCTTCCGAAGACAAAGCATCGCTGATTTACTATGAAAGATCTACAGATACGAGAAGAGGAAAAAGGACCGCAATGCGCACAACTAAATCTATTTTCTTCTATCATGCTTATCCATGAATTACAAATCGATGCCTCGTTACTCGAGAAATGGCGACACATTTCTGCATTTTCAATCGACTACATTACTTACGTATGACTACGAACCGCATTGAAAAGGACTATTTCCGAGCGAATATTCTACTGAGCTGATCAACCGTTAAAAGTCCATTGGCGCAAAGTCACAATTCATCGTACATTCAGTACTGGACGCACAAACTTAAAAGAGCATTTCGTAAGTTTATTGACATGCTTGTAATAAATAGATATTTGCAAGCATCTGTAGTTTCTCTATTGAGGATTATTGCAATCCGATGTAATCACGGATTAAATTCGTGTCATTTATTAGACAGCCATTCAGTCACAAAGAGTATAATTAATAGGATGATGAATATTAATCAAATTCTCGGTAAATATTGATAAGCTGTCATAAGAGAATCACCATTATTTCACTTAGTTTTTGATTAAACTGAACTGGACAGTAAATTTAGAACAAAAATTTTATTTCTACTAACGTTTAATTAAGTTCTTAATTTAAAAACTTGGGCTATTTTAGAATTATTAAATCTTAAAATATTTCACTAAATATTGTGTTAATGTATCTCAGATTAAAATAAAATTTTCGTATATTTGTATTCCTAACATTTGATGTCGGTATAAGAAATTCTCCTGATCAAAAAGTCCTGATCTCATAAAATAGCAAATAAAAATATAAAAAATTCCATGTGTAATAACATAAAATAAATGAAAATGTCATAAATAATAATTAAGTAACACATAAGATTGTATGATCATTCAATTCAATCCATCCTATAATTGATCAACGTGCACAAATTAATTACATAGAGAATTATAATCTACCGGAGACCATTAAAATTTAATAGCCGCGAAGGCATGCGGAATTGTATGAATTCCAGGTTGTAAACAAATTTCGCCGACGACACCGCAGAATGCTGCGGTTTCGATTTACCTGCCGCGGAAGCTCCATAACGCGGCCAGTTCTGTAATCCGAAAGTGTAATAGCCAAGGAACGTTCCGGATGAATTCCGGTGAGCGGTGCCAATCCCGTAAGTTCGAGGTTATTTTCTATAAAAAAAGCCACAACCCATTTCTTTTGTTGCCTTCCCACTGCTGCGGTTTATCTCCTTTTCACTATTTATTTTCGCGTACCACGCAGTGTACGAACATCAAATGCTATATTTTCTATGAAATTATTAAGTATATAAATAGAACAGATAAAAATTGTGATAATAAAATATAAATAAACTTATATAGTAAATAGATAAAGTAGATGATATATCGAATTACAATTTATATTGAATTCCTAATGATCATTCATTCTTCAATTAAATTTGCGCTAATGATAATAAAATATATAATGTAATAATAAATAAATAAAATATTCTTTCCAAATATAATCTAATGTAAATGTTGCAATAGTTAATAAAACAAATTCATTTAGGAGACAGATTTGCATGCAATAAAAGAAATAAACATGGAGCATTCAATACTTTTTATACGCACGATTCATTAGAGGGAAAGATCTGTATCGGGCAATATTCGGCGAATATGGCATTACGAATATAAAAGAGACTGAATATCGTTAAACAAGAATGATGAAGACTATGGTAACAATTTCCAAGAAAGAGATTTATTTCTTCGCAAAGTGAATCAATAATAATATCTACGCGTGCTGAAATCTGCCTCTGCTAACCCGAGCGTTTTTCCTTTGAAACGTTACTTTATCCTGCTTTTATTGATGCAGTATATTCGCTTTCTGTGACGCCCTTCTATTCGCTCAACGTACCCAGTGGAACCTTTTAACCGGAAATATCGCAGTGATTGTCGGCGAGGATGTATAAAAATTCTCCTGTTGTATACAGTATATGTTGCAGAGAGTAAGAATCATTTGCATCAGATATCGTGCAAATCAAAGATGTTTGCGATCAATATATTTTGAAGCCAATCGCGTCTCGCATAAATATATTCATGCAGCAAACTTTAAATATTTAAGTAATCGTTCATATACGTTAAAGAAAAAACTATTATTTTTCAACAAAAATACAGTTCAAAAAACAGAATGCAAATAGTTTAGCAAACCAAAATGTATACATCATCCCTGCGGGAAAAATTGTTTGCATTGCATATTCTTCTGACATACATGGAAAGAACAGTTTTATTAAGACACGTAAAAATTTATTTAAATATAGATATGAAAATAATTATGTTGGACTATCAAAAACTTATGTTAAACGCTTAAACATAATGGGCAATGTTGCAAGAAAATTTTTTAATAATTATTTTGAGCGTCCTACGTAATTATTTTAATAGTCCTAAGAATTATTTTTAGATCTCTATGTTATAGTTAATTTAAATCTTTTTCAAGAAAATTGTCCTTTCCGTAAACAGAGAGAATGTATTTTTTAATAATCAATTTAACTACACGTGTGATTGTTCGTGAAAAATCGATAGAGAAAATTCTCTCTTACAGAAACGAGATGCTACGCACATGATTATAACTTTTGTTCTATTTTTCGACGATGCATGTATATAGATTATCTTTGTACGCGATCTTCTCGTAACTCAAGTTACGCTGTTATATTTTTAGCTTCTTTGCCATCATATGTAAAGTTGCATACAACATCATCTCTAACATCTTTAGATCGAAGGGTGATTGCACGTTTGCAATATACGCGCATATAGGTAAGGTTTGATACATACGATGAATAACTTACTATAACAAATATTAATGTACATAATTAGTTTGATTAATATGTATAATTTAAGAATAAAAAAATATTTAAATAAGAAAAACAATACTTTTATTCCCTACAATTATTGAAATGTTTTGTTAACCGATAAATTCAAATAAATAGATAGAAGAAAAACAATATATTATACAAATAAAAAAAAAATAAATCTACATTACTTATATTTTTTATGAAAATATTTATATAACATAAATTTACTTATGTTAAAAAATACTGATTTTTTTTCGTATATCTTTTTGTGTATAAAATATTTCAATTTCGAAAATGAGATTAATTTTGAAATGTTTCGATGTCTAGATATTAATATCAAATTTTACGAGCTGCAGAATTCAACGAATGAATCTGTCAGACGTTCGTACCGTTACAATAAGAATCGTACAAAATGAGTTTCTTTTCTTTCATGAAGAACTTCTTCATCGTTTCTACAGTCAGCGTATCTCGTAAATTTAAAACTAGTAGACAAGCCCGAGAAAAATAAAAAGCAAAAAATCAGTGACTGATACGCAAAAAAAAACGCCTTTTCTACTTTCGTAGAAACGTACGGAATGTAATGTGAAAATAAAAAAATAACAATAAATCTACTTTCGCCCGATCAATTATTCTCTTTGTGGTATCTCTCTCTCTCTCTTTCCCTCGTGGTATTCTCATATATCTCGCACGATCTCATTGCCATTGTCACAAAGTCCGTGAATATTAAATAAAATAAATAAACGAGAAAATAAATTATTTCTTTGATTTCATACAATAATGGGGGAAATTGATAAAGTTTTTCTATAATAATGCACCTCACTCAGATATATGTAATGTTACTGTCGAATTAAATTTCGTATAAGTATTATACAATATAAATTTAAACCAAAAATCAAAAGTGAACAAACCTTCCGTTCTGAATACGGAATCTCTCTCTCAACGTAGATCGTTTTTTTTAAATCGGATATTGCGAGAATTTTCAAACAACCAGAGTACCGTAACGAAAATAGTCGATTGGCATTGGAACGTGATGGTTGACTTTTCGTAGGGCGGTACCACTGTGATTATTCTAGCGGTAGTAGTGCAGGGTCAGCGATGGACCAGGCTTAGGGTTGGACCAGTGAATTGAGTCACCTTTATCGGAGACACGGAATCAGCTTACAGCACGCTAGATTAGATCTTTCACACGGTACGATTCTACAGAGACATGGATTTTCACGAGAACGTGCCTTCCTCTTCTCATTGTCAGTTACGTTTTCGTTATGCTAAGGATTGGTTTCCGTCCTGTCGACACAGCTACATTTTGAGATATGGTTGAAAAAACACCGTTTCGAAGATCAATTGTTCTAGAATGTACCGGTAGACTGGAAGACAAAATGGGCATGTTCTATAAAGGATGCGTATAATCTATTATTACTATGTATTATTGGTAGACGGATCTCCATTGATAGTGCGTTGATTCATCACAAAAATAAAAGAAATATGAATAGTCGATGCGATTATTATAAAAATTATATTTTTTAAAAGTAATATTTTTTGAAAGAAATATGAATATTTTTATGACATATATAATGCAGAATAATATATATAAAGATATGTATTTTTAAATAAGTGTTTATTTAAATCAAAGTTACGAAAAATATATATAGTATAAATATATATGTATAAACTAATTTATAAGTTTTATTAAAAGAATGAGTTGTGTATATTTTTTAACAATTTAATCTTATCGCGGTAATTTTATACTTATAACATTTTATCTTTTTACACCGATAAGATTTTTACCGAATATTTCTGTACCTATATTATAGTACGAAGTTTTTGTTGGTAACATATTTCTCATATCTCTCTTTTATTACGCATCACAATTATATTTAATGATCTTGTAATTTAAAATTGGAAAATCAAGTATTTTTCCTTAGACGCGTTAAGTGTCCACCAAGTCTATTATTGTATGTAAAAAAGCGATGGCCCAGAAAGTGAAAAGTTCAATTTTCGTGAACATGCGGTAAGTGATAGATTACGTATAAGTAGAGGCTAAGGAAAGACGGGGAATTCTTCGAGACGAAAGCGAAAAAGCTTGAAAGTCACACAGAGGAATGAAGATGTACGATGTTACATAGCACGGATCAATGAAATGGTGTGAAAAATCGAGTGACCGATGAGGTTGAATGGAAAGAATGTGCGAAAAGGTGAACGATATCAACTTCGAAATCCTTCGCACAAATCACATCAAATGATAAACGAAGTCAAAAACGTGTACCCACAAGTTATAATTACAGTTGCAATAAATCACATAATTGTTACAAACATTGAAGTATTTAATTATAACGCTCCATTCTCTGAATTCCAGTCGTATTATTTATTTTCAAATTTATAAACGATCTTCCATTAACATACTTTGAAAACGTTGTCATATTAATAATTTAAACAAAAAATAGTTATATGGTTGAAAAAACACGTAATTACAGCGCAGCACTTTCTCTATTTTGCTAAAGGAATAATTGATCATTCGCAATGTATTACAATTTGTTCGCAATTTGAGCAGAAAGATGGGAAACCGTTTGAATCATGAACAATCCATTTTGCTCGCATGTAAGTGCACGTACCGCATTTGATAGTAAGAAGAAAGTACGAGACACGTGCTCCATCATACCTGTCCAAATATGCAATATGGGGGAAGCAGGTGTTTCTCTTTACTACAATACAAACTACAAAAAAATAGAGATTAAAGGGAAGAAATAGTCAGAAAAATTTATAAAATGCACTTTTGCGACTCGTAAAATTTATCAGCTTTCTTGGATTTCGTTCGAATGTACATTTAAAGCGAGCTGCACCCAGAGAAACGATGTAAGAGCGGATGTATATGTAAAAAGCTTTTTCTCGGCAAGATGCGCTTAAAGCCGTCTGAACTGCTGCATTTTTCACTCACTATTTGCATTATTCGTGGGCATCGGCGCACTCAAGCGTACACGTGGTTCCTGCCACGAAACGGAGATGCAACTTGGGGTCGCGCGCGATCACGTAGGCCGTTCGTCCATATTATAATGGCGCGACGCCAGTTGCAGTTGTAACATTTACCTAAAATGCTGAAACGACCGTCCGTGGCAATAATTTCGAGCCAAATGGCTAATTCCAGAGAAATTTAGAACACTCCGTTAATCCGGTTAATCTGATTAAAATCATCTCGGTTAATTACTTTGACAATAACTGGATAATTTTTGTCATATATACGACTACACATCTGCATAATGATATTAATCGTATATAAAATTATGTAATATGTTCCTATATTTTTTTAGCATAAGTTTTTATATAGCGAGAATTGATAAAAGATTTTTTAGTCATTATTTCAGTGTGCTCATATAAAAATATTAAAATATTCGAAACTCACGTAACGTGTTCACGAAACGTTCCACGTATTCAGAAAATTTATGGTCCGCGTTTTTTAAATGTTTTACGCGTTTATAAAAATCTGCCTGAGTTTAGTTAATAGATATTTTAAATTAGTGACATAACAACGTATTTTGAAAACGTCATATTACAAAAATGTTAAACATTCGCAATATTGCAGAAAATTTACCAAAAGTATACTTTTCTATAGAATAATGGAGATAATTTATATAACTATTAAAGAAGAGAAAATTAATATCGAAATATTTTATTTAAATATTCTCACATAACGAATTTATTAGATTCTCTATAATGTTGGTAAAATTGAACATTCTCGTTATACAAAAATGATAAAAAAATATATTTTGACATTTACGTCACGATTATTGTGTTACTAATTAGATAATTCATAAATTCCATACTCACAATAATAATTTAGTATATTAAATTATACCCAAATTGACTATTATATAAATTACAAAATTCTAATAGTAAAAATCTTATCTAATTTTAAATTATTCGACGTCAAACCATTGCAGCAACTACTAGCGGTGCCTAATAAACTCAGAGCTCATCATGATTTTAAACAATGATAAAGTTTTTCTATGCTTAGAAGAGTATTGTTTACACAAAGCGATATATTATATAAAAGTCCCTATACGTATCTGCATACATATAGTACATATAATTCTGTCTTATATTTATCGAATATTTGAGATAACATTAAATCTTCAGGATTAATCAATTGAACATGCCATTTGATAGTGTTATAATATTAATCATATTAATGCTTTAATAGAAATATCTAACAATAAGAAGTGTTATATGTTTTAATTTTACAGAGGAAAAAATATGTGATTTGTAACACACATAACTTGATAACAGGTACATGGAAATAATTATCATATAATGAAATAAATTTATCCGCGACGTTTATATTAATTACTGTCGATCAATTAATATTATAAATATACGTATATAATAATTATTATAATGTCAGCAGATAGAATCACTTCATAATACCTATAAAATACACTTTCTCATTAATCTATATTATATAATTTTTGTTTAGGTAATAACAAATCCATTTTCTTAATAAAATAAATGAATTATCTTTTTACTGGTACTAAGATCGAGCAACGTACACAATGATGTTAACTTACAGAAGTTACGTAGCATGAAATTGTAGGAACCTTGGAGCGCTTGCATAGTGCATCGATGTGGTTACTTCCTGATGAGACAGCAAGAACACGGAAAGCCACGGCTTTCATGAAAGTTCTAATAATCGTGAAGTCTCTATAATGTTTTGAGACAGCTTTGGTTGAACTTGCAAAAGTTTATATGACTGATACTTCCCTCATGTCGTTATACTCATAGAGTAATATTGCTGTAGTTTAAATAGTATCAAATAAATTTTGTTTCTTGATAAAGGAAAACTTAATAAATTAAACATTTCCGTATCTCGCGTTCGAAAATATTATTTATTTTACTCGATCATCTTTTCTATCTATATTAACTAATATAATTCGTGTTGTATGTTATATCAAACTAAAATGCATATTAAACTAAAATATACTAAACCAATATGTAATTTATCAAAATAATAAACAGATTATAATGCCTCGATAATACTCGTCTGTGATAACAATAGAGATTCGTTATTGTTACATCGAGTATTTTGTTATCATAAGTTTTACCGAAGAGACTCATGATCTGTAATTTGTATTCTGGAGAGAAGACATAAAGGGGCTGTAAGTTCGTTATATTGCGACTGATGGCTAGGATCAGAGACAAAAAGGGAAATATATATGCATCAGCTAAAGAGAACAATAGACAGAGTATGTATGACAATCATTTAGGAAGCTAGATTCCTAGAACTTTAGTAAGTCTTCTTTTTTATCTCGTATCGACAGTAATAGGATATCAACGAAATTGAATATTTGTTACAGATGAAGAAAATAATGTGCCAGTGAATAAAAACTGGATGTTATTGGTATAAAATAGAATAAATTCGATAATTATAAACGTCAAGAATCGAAAGAAATAGTAAAAATAAAAAACGATATTAAAGGTAGTAATAACGTATTGAAATGTAATGCCAATGTGTGCACGATTTATTGATTTCTCGATAGAAGTTTGTTTACTAAATAGTGAGAATCAAATTTGATAAAATATAATTAATTTAAGACACAAAAGGGGCAGATTGCTGCCATTTAGATACAGTAATTTACGTATGAATCATAGAATTTTTATCGCAATATAAACGTTTATCTGAACTTTTAATTCAAAACTAATTTTAAGCTCGAAAACAATGAAAAAGAAAAATACATACCATAGATTTAATGCCCTTTAATTTAATAATGTCAATAATATAATAAAAATAATGGTAAAAATGATATACTTCATGTGTAACTCGTAGATAATTATTAATTAGAATATGTTCACACATTCACACACACACACACACACACACACACACACACACACACACACACATATATATACATTTTCCATAATAAAATCCGCGAACTGAGTTATAAAGATCCTTCTTAAGAGTTTTTTTTACCGATATAGTGCATTTGAAATAAACCATATATAAGCACTTAGCCAACTACAAGTTCAATTCTCATTCGTTGCAAGTTGCAATGAGCCGCGACGACAACATCAGTATAACGATGGCAACTAAGAGAATCTGAGAATGTCTGTAAGACATCTATAAATGCGCGGAACACAAGTAAGCTTCTCCGCTGAAAAGCGTACAAAGTTCAAGCATAAAATGCAATCTTGTTTGCGCCTAGACAAAGAAAAGCGAAGAGATACAATAGGTAAAATAAGAAGCCAAGTATGAAGGGCTAAGATAGAATAAGAAAAGAGAGATGCGTTTTTATAGATCATGTTATGTGTACCAACATTTTGTAAGTATTATTACCTTCTCGATTTTGGAAGCGTACTTTATGGGAATAAAAAGTGAAAAAGTGAAAAGAATACAGCTTTAGCGACTAATAGTATCAGTATAGACCAATGATAACATTAAACTCTCACATCATAATTTTAACTTATAGCTGCAATTTCGAGGGCGGGATAAACGTATTTGATCTCATAATAATGAATTTAATGTATAATAGTTCCGGTAACAGGAAATTTAATATTTGCGAGCTTATCAGAGATGTATAGAATACGCACGCTCAAATGTAAATATAACAATATAAGATAATAATTAAATAAATTTATACTAAATAGAGTCAGAAATTATCAGTAGATGTCAGCGAAGATTATCAAAGAATCTGCAGTTGAGATCCAGAGATACAAATAAAATATCTAAATGCAAAGTATATAGATTCTTTTTTGAAAGATCGAGCTTTTACCTCCTCGCGAAGAAAATGCTCGTCAAAAGATAACTATAATAGAGTACAGCTTGTGACTACTATAGTTCTCTAGTAAAGTATGCTAGTATCACGCTATCCATAGAAATGCCTGCGGAGTGTAAAGTAATAAATAAAGTTGTCTACTTTCCCACTTTGGCCCAATCCAAACACACACCGGCAAAGCTATTCCGCATTCGTACTCGCCTCTCTCATTCCTTCGTTCTTTATCTCCACTACGTCGCCATCTTCCATTCGCCAGCAACCAGAGATATGCGGCTGCGGATGAGACGGGGTTGGCCAACGTCCAAGCAACTTCGAACGGTTGCGGACGTTGTACCACACACGTTGCAGTATGTTTGAGCGCCTCTAGAATGTTTAGTCCGCAGTCCATAATTTCTTTCATTCAGTGCAAGTTGACAGTTTTCCGCTCTTACTGCGATTAATTGCGTTAGAATGTACGTAAACAAGATTGACGAGCAAAGGGTGGCTCGGAAGACTTGCACCGTCCCAAATACAAATAATCGCTATGCTCAAGACGACGAATTACGGTTATGAGTGGAGTTCAAAGTATCTCAGTAGACTACATGAGTCCGCCCTTCATCGTACTAGACCGGTTCCATCGGGCGATTCTACATTGTATCGAATATCGATAGGGTAACGCAATCGTCAACCATTGTGGGCGTTCAGACAACCTATATAGTAGCCTAATATATTTCGAGGATACGATGCTAAGAGTGTCGCTGGGCAAAATTGCTTTTAGCTACAGTATCGTTGATATGTTGTTTTAAAATGCGATATCGCTGCCGTGTACCTTGGGTGTGATGTTGTGCTTTGAAGACAGGTGACTATATTGCAAACCATCAAGATTCTTTACTACGGCATTCTCCCAAAACAGTATCCTAGATTTCTCTTTCGTGGTTCACGGAACTTTCAATTTAGCTCTCGAAAAAACTTCAAAAGAGGAATGCATATAAGAAGAGATGTTCATGACTCGAGATTTATCACAGTCTGAATTTACCAAGTAACTCTCACATCAAAGTTTTCATCAACTTTAAAATTTAAATATAAAGTTTTAACTTTATATTTATATAAAGTTAATAAGACACACTAACAAAGGATTTCGCACACAATAGTACATATTTTATTATAAAAGAGACAAATAATTCATAAAATATGTCCAGACAAATGTAGTTAAAACTAAGTTTTTTAGTTAACTAAAACTGTGCTAAAAAAGTGCCATAAAATTCCCTTTAGTAGGTAAGAATGTAATTTGGGATTGAAAAGAGGAAGGTACGCAAAGAGGACGAAGGATGAAGGTCATAGATGGAGTGACAGTGAGGGTGGTGATCTCGGGAGCTTTGAAAATTGAACCTTAAGTAGTCTCCGAAGGCGAGCTCCGCGCTACTCGTGATATCTTTAGATGAAATTCTGGATAGTTTAGAAAAGCAGGGTGTGTGTCCTTGTCGACTTTGTGGGGCGTTTCAAGAGTATATTAAAAGTACAGTATTATAGAGAGAAAAGTTCTAACTTTTAATTTTCAAGTTGCGTATCGTATCATGTCTTCGTCAAGTTTAAGATTACAAATTGGAAACAAACGTGTTTTTATAGTCCATACACTTGTACATATATTACAAAATTAATCCTTTCAAACTTCATTAAGCTGATTAAAAAATTAATTTTAATTAAATATACAAAGCTAAAAATATTTTTTTGTTCACGTAAAATACTAATTAACTAGAATATATATGTGTAGATTAAAATAATTAGTCCCAAATTATTTTATTTTAGCGTGTCTGACATTCGACTATATTTTAAAGCGGAAACTTTTATGATTTTTTATAAATTATAGCGCAATGCTTTTCCCGTGTGCTTTCTTTAGCAACAACCTACAAAGTTAGATTGCAACGTGTGAAAAAACTACATACAAAAAAGTTCGATACAACATAGTATAAGGTTTCATAGAATCGTGCGATTTGTTCTATGAGTTTCTGTAAGCGTTTCTGTCGTACGATACTGCGTAGAAGACGACATGCCGGCGTCCAAAGTCGTTATTCACACCGCGGGGCGCAAGAGGATTTTCGTGTTTCACGTGAACGCCAAGAGAGGTGGTGCAGACACGTTCATTCCAATTAATGCGACGCGATAAATCTTGCGAACCGGTCTGCCGACGCTCGTGGGCACCCGACACATTCACGATCAGGAAATCGTCCGCTGCCGACCGGATGACGGCCTCTCTTGTTCAACGACAAGAAGCGGCAGATCGTCAATCAAACAGATGGAGGAGATACACGAA
Organism: Cyphomyrmex costatus; assembly: GCF_001594065.2. Lineage (NCBI taxonomy): Eukaryota > Metazoa > Arthropoda > Insecta > Hymenoptera > Formicidae > Cyphomyrmex > Cyphomyrmex costatus. The sequence goes on along the minus strand of NW_017278534.1, from coordinate 3,001,496 downwards.
ACTGCAAAGTGATTCGTTCCGACACCGTTTACCGCGAATCATCCGAGGAAAGAAAAGAAATATCCAATGTATATTTTTTGGAAACAAAATGACTGTTCAACAATATAAAATATAAACTTTGTTTTACTATACTTGAAAAAATATCGTTTTCAAAAAAAATGCTGATTTAAATATCGCGTTCATGGAAGGAAAAAAATTATTACCACTTAATCATATATTTTGCTAAAAAAAAAAAAAAGTAATCATATATTATAAGATTCTGCTCTATTTATATATTTAGATCAATTCTCTCTCTCTCTCTCTCTCTCTCTCTCTCTCTCTCTCTCTCTCTCTCTCTCTCTCGTTCATATTAAATAAATAAAATTTTAATTGTATAAGATTTTTGATTAAATAAAATGCATTATAATGTTTTAAGAGAAGTGCAATATACAAAAACGAAAGAAAGTTTAGAGTTCCGTTGTTGTTAGAAAAGTTTTTAAGAGACGACCAGCCGCTTATAGAAACGCATCATATTTTCGGTGTGCTTGAGAATGCTCTTCAAAGCAGAGAATTTACGAAAGTCGCTGAGATTGCGGAAAGAGTCAAGAAGTAGTCTGTTGAAAGCGAAATTTATCGCTTCTAACTACATAACCTCATTTTCCAAAAACAAAATGCGATAGTTAAATGCGATGTCGCATATATTAATGTAGCTATAGATAATGTTTGCAAAGAACGTTCAATTCACAAAAAATTGTTATTTTTAAAACACAACGCGTGTGTTACATTATAATAAAAATATAAAATGACAAGGCTCTATGAATAAATCAATCATAATATAAGAAAGAAGCATAAAGGACCAACGTTAGTTGTGTGGTGATCAATCTTTTTTCTTATATTATGATTAAAATATGAAACTGATAGAGCCGTAAAATATGAAATAACGATAACAATGAAATATAAAATGGTAGAGTCCGCTAAGAAAATCGCTTTCCATTTCTCGAAAAAGTTAATATCTTATCTTTTTCTCTATCGCCAATAAACGACAAATCAATATCATTTTCTTAACAGCAACCCATTATTATTTTCTAGCTGCACTGAGATAGCCTATATTTCACTATCGATCTTCTCATCCTACTCCGCGAAAGTGGACAAATAAAAGTAATGGAAGTGTCTACTTCGTGCATCTCGACAAAAAATCTTCATCTTTCCTTAGAAAATGCGATTGCTTTTGATAAGAAAAGAACTTAAGATTATATTATATATTAAAAATTTAATTAAGCTAAACGGAAAACAAGATTATACCAATGTCATAAAAAGCCTGTACTTTAGATCTAATGATATCTACATAATAAAATTAGTTATCAAATGTCGGAGTGTGAACGGATATTAAAACAGTAAAATTCTATTTACGTAAATTTATATATAAAACGACATAATTAAAAGTAACTTTAAAAACATCGTGGTATTTATGTTAAAAAATTTCAAGTAACTTAATGTTCTCTGAAAACGAAAGATTAAAAGGATTTAATTTTATTTTCAATTATAATTAGTATATTTTCTATTTGTGTATGTGTATGTATAAGTAAATGTAACTAATTCAGCACTTTTATCACTAAATCAATTTTTTTTACTCTTATATCAGTTGATTCGTCTATTAAATCTGTGGTCTTTCTTTTAATTAGTCCTGCTAGACAAAGAAGGATAAGGTACTGGAAACTTGATTAAAGCTGAACATTGTTCTAGAAAATCTTAGAAAGCTTTGGCAGACTTTGAGCAATTTCACGGCGACAACAAATGAGAAACTTCCACAAGGCGAAAAATTGGAACAATGAACCAAGCGCTCGTTGAAAATCTAAATAGGGCTAAGCAAACCCAGTTATGTAACGAACTTATTGTCGAAGTCGCTAAGATTGCTTGCTATCATAAAGTAGCAAGTGAACAGATCGCGTAATGCCTCTTGCCGGTGCAATACGCCAGTAATGAAGATGTTTAATGAGGGTTTCGCCTTTCCGGAATTCATTTCGATGCAAATTACAAGCAATGTGCAATTTTGCGTTGTCAACCCAGTTTAACTTTTAGTTAATAAATTATCTTTATTTTCATTTGCAAGAAATAAAAGTATAGTATGTTTATTCTATATTTAATCTTTAATTTTGTAGATATGTAGCGTTCTGTATCGTAAATAATTTCTCTAAATCTTTTTCGACTATATATAATCGTTATCATTATCACGTTGTTTATTAAAATTAATAATAATACTACAGTAATAATAATAATAATATATTTTTATGAAAATTTATAAAAAAATACACAATATTTAAAATTTTTCTTTTATTATCAAAAGTCCAAATTTCATTTAATTATTGAAAAAAATTGATAAAAGAGAGACTTATAGTAACTGTGCTGCAGTAACTGAGTATTTTCACGGATATATTCATGGAAGTTATGTAATTCATATTAAAATCTTATAAAGGATAATAATATAATGATAAATATCTAATTAACTTTTCATTATTAACGTATTCATATTTAGAAATGACTATATGATATAATGAATTACAGACCCTACATTAAAATTTTGTATGAGAAATATTGTAAATACTATAATTATATGTATATATAACTTGTATTTATAATAATAATATTAAATTATTTTATACATACACATATTTAAATAAAAAAATGTAATAAAAATATACTTTTGTATGTTTGTTTTAAAATACTAAAAGTTTGAAATTTGTTTTATGGAATTATCATTTCCGACTTCAAGCTTCATTAATTAATTTCTGCATTGATAAAATTAGATTAATTTGCACCAAATGTTTTAAACAGAATTATATTTGCATAATTTATTGCTGTTATATGATCAACGGGTATATTATACAAATATATCGAAATCTTTGAAAAGTCATTTAAATAATAGCGCACAAAAGTGGGATAAATCATATATCCATTCTATTCTGACAATTAATTCAAACAGTCAAAGAAAAACAAAGACCAATAAAAACGAATGCTTTATTTCATTTACGTTATAATTAATTGTTTGTCAAAATCTGCCAATATGCCAAATAATAATCGCGATAAAATTTATATACGAGAAAACTGGAGCAGATTAAAAGAATCTTCATAAATCTCTTTAAAGAGAAATCAAACTTGACAAGCGAGCTGATCATTAGTGCTGCGATACAGACCAGAGAGTAATATTCATCAACAAGGCAATCGACCGATTGCGCTGGAAGTTCGTGCAAATGGACGATGCAACGGGTATAAGGCTTATTCTGACGTTTTCAGCAAAATGAATTCCGTAATTATAACGTGACGAACTTTTATTAAATGATAGTCAAATTAAATTTGCCTAATATAGGAGACCGACTCTTTTGGCTGAATAATCATTATAAGTTTTTAATTATAAGTCTTGCTCTCACATATTACGAGAAAATTTAATATTGATATTCATCTTCCATATTCTGCTATTAATCATGTAATTAAAAAGCTCAAAAAAAGAGAACATTATTATATAATATAGAAATTTGTTATAATTAAAAAAATACATGAATTAATCACGTTAATGAATATTTGAAACGTGCGTATTTTGTTTATAAATTTCCGTGCATATGCATATGTATAATATATTTGCACAACGGCGCTGTATGTCATAAACTTCGCAGGGCCATTATTTTATAAAATTCAATTAGTCATTTGCATATAAAAAGACTGATTTTTGTTCGCATAGAATAAACACAAAGTGATGAATTTAGTAAATTACATACAAGATACTATTACCTGATAAATGCTTGCACGAAGTAGATAACTTCAATCATAAAATCATGACTTACCTGTAACAAAAAAAAAAGGACAATTCATTAGTGATATAATAAAATGTAAAATTAACTTTAATTCAATAAATATTTAAGAGGTAAGATTATGTTGCGATTATACATGTCATTATCATTTTAATACAAATTTAAGAATACAAACTATAAAGTTTCATAAAATCGTGGAAAAATTGATTAATTTTGTTTGACGGAATTTCTCAATGAAAAATTCGTGTGCACCGCACGTCGTGTGCAGGAGATGCGAAATTGCGTTCATGTGGCGCGAAAGTTTCAACGGCGTCTGGTATTTTAAAACTGCTATTCGAGAATTGACTGAACACCTCTACGACAACCAAATAAAAGTTAACGCAATTCCGAAATAAACTTGTAAGTTTACGAAAGATTTTCTGTATTCCTTTCGTACTTCGCATACATGTTCGAATCAGAAATTCCGCATTGCGGACTATCGGGGGTTGAATTCGTACGCGGTCTACGTACCGGGTGTTTCATCGTGCGAACTCCCCTCTTTACGTAATTAATTTTTCAAATTGCGCAGGGACGAGGTCGGGTTACGCCTGCTCGACCTTTTGCATTATTTTCTAAATTACAGTAAAGTGCCGTACTGAATTAGCTAAATATATGAGATGCCAACTGCATTTGAGCAGGTAGGAATAGCTATGCTTGTTAAAATTAGTCTACAGGAGAGTAGGTTTCACTTTGTTGGCGATACCTCGCCATCCACGCAAAATGTAAAGATATTAAGGCAGAAGGGAGCGCTTACTTTTGTAGCAATGAAAAGTCAAATAACTCAGTCTTGACGTGAATTAAATTAAAAGCAAACACAATCTGATGAGATAATAATTAATATTTACGAGATATAAAACTTTTTGCAAATTTCATATTTCAGCTTTTTATTCTACAATTTAAGCACGCCGCGCCGTGAAACGTGCGTAGGATGTAATTCGAGATTACACACGGAATAAAATAATAGCATTTTATGGCGCAAAAACGTGTCTTTTCAGAAAATATTGATCACATATCCGTTGCGACGTATCATAAATCTAGAAGGTTAAAAATTTCTGTTGCTATGAAATCTTGATAAACAGCGATTGCACGTATTGGATGTTCGAAGATATCACAGCTTATTTTTCAAGAACAATACCGTACAGATAGAATTTCATTGCAGACGAGCGTTATCACAATATATATCAGGCCTGCATTTATATTTCATTAATTTACTAGGAAAACAAAATTTACGACAAAATCGTGCTGAAAAGCTTTGTACATTGATCGATCAAAATCGCGAAATATTTTCTACATGCTATATCATACACATGTACGGAATGTAGGCCGCACAGACATTTCAAGCAATTCTCTCTCTTCTCCTCTCTTCTTTTCTTAAAAAGCGATCATGCATGTTGAGCCTGAATTTTTTCTCATATTTTAGTTGAACGGATTGAAAACATTCACGAGGCAAACGCATTGAAATCGGTGATCATACATATTCATAGATTTCGTGTAAGTCAACAATGTGCTTACCACTGCGTGATGACACGTAGTGAATGCGGTTTGCTTATACATTGGCGAGCCAGCCACGCAATTCCGGAACCTCGACAAATTTGCGCAGTAAAGCTCTTAACAAGCCCACATCGTGGGCATACGATAGCCTGTTCCTACTATCTTGTGTCTTGCACTACCTCATAAAATATAAGTAGATTAGATCAGTGTGATGATAACTCCCGACTATTTTCCGATCCACCTCGGAAAATGATCGTCTGTGCCATTTTTCTTCCCTGCAATGCGATTCATGCGCGGTGAGGAAACAAAGCGAGACCATTAAGAATGTAATCGTAAAGGATGTTGTAGCCAGCCGACGGCTAAGCCCCTCGAGAGGACAGAGAAGTTCCGTAGAGTTATATCAGCGATATCACTACTTATTGCCGTTACCAAACTCTTTATCCAATGTGTTTATCACTATCTTCTCTATAACTAAGGAGCGATGGCCCGTGACACAATAAACTACGGTTATAGTAAAAATATTAGTGTTAGCAAAAATCTATAGAAAATCTAAATTAAAAGTTGAAGAATAGAATCAAGCTCTTCTAGAATTTTCTCATATTAAAACAATAAATAATTATTAAATATAAAGCAATTAATTTTGTAAAAGTTCTTGTTTACTTAAAATTTCTTAAAATTTTTCAAAAATCTTTTCCTAAATAAATATAGAAAAATGCAAAATATATTTCTAAAATAGTTACTGCTATCATAGAAATTTTAGATAATGTCATCATTATGGTTCAAACTCCTGTTAGGTTCCAATTTAAAGCGGTAAATCTTATTCGTTTTCACATTTTGAGCATAAAACGAAATTGATATTTGGAAAATAATATATATACAGTTCTTCTTCTTCTCTAGACCCTCTGTTATCAATATATATGTACAGTTACACAGTTAGTTATAAAACAATAAATAATTATTAAATATAAAGCAATTAATTTTGTAAAAGTTCTTGTTTACTTAAAATTTCTTAAAATTTTTCAAAAATCTTTTCCTAAATAAATATAGAAAAATGCAAAATATATTTCTAAAATAGTTACTGCTATCATAGAAATTTTAGATAATGTCATCATTATGGTTCAAACTCCTGTTAGGTTCCAATTTAAAGCGGTAAATCTTATTCGTTTTCACATTTTGAGCATAAAACGAAATTGATATTTGGAAAATAATATATATACAGTTCTTCTTCTTCTCTAGACCCTCTGTTATCAATATATATGTACAGTTACACAGTTAGTTATAACAATATATACATATACACAGATAGTTATAATAATAGTATAAACAATTACATGATTTAATAGATATTTTTTTATATCTTCTTTTTTTAATTCTCACTGTTGTCATTCTTTCCTTTATTTCCAATTTTCTTATAATCGCGGAAAATATCATATCTCTAGAAATACCACACTATTAATCGCAATTTATTAAGTTTTATAAACATATTGGTCGATTTATCAAATTATATATCTTTTATTATAGTATAATACTACAATAGGAAGAACATAATTATTTTATTTTCACAAAATTATGTATTACACGATATATTCGATTGCAATTAGTATAAATTTTGATTGACATAAATAAAGATATACGTAAATATACAAAATGCACGCAAATAGCATATTAATAATTTGACAAATAAATCAATAACGCAATTCAATTAAATGAGTACTATCGTATATAATTCAACGCAGTGAATTATGTTGTTTTATAATATTTGAAGAGAATCCGACAACGAACGTGTAAAGAGCGGAGTTTTATGTGCAGGTATTATTTCCATAGAACTCGTTAAATGTAGAACTGCATGGCCCCGTTAATTCTACACGCTTACGCTAATTCAACCCAATTAAATTCATAAAGATAATTACGTAGAAATCGAAAATATAAACACAATAATTATATGATAGGCCATGTAAAACGATCATTCAGTGTTAATAAATTCATGAAATTTTTTAAAAGAAAATCAATATTTTAATTTAAGCATATATCACGATAATAAACGATTCCAGTTAAAAAATACTAATTGTAATTATATATCGCGCTCGGGGAAATATTGAATTTATGTAAATCGATTTTATGTAACTATAGCATAGTGCACTAGCTATCATTAGAAATGCGACTTCGTTACTAAAGAAATTCACGGCAAGACGGCTTTCATGATTCAGTATAAGTAAGGATTTAGGGATCTGAATATCGCGTGTCCGTCGTCCGTTGATGTGACTCGCAAAGTTTTGAGTGCTCAGGTGGCCGACTTTAATTCAATTTAACGGAAAGACCATTCCAATTGCGGGAAAGTTATACGTTAAATTCACGTACTGCCCCTTTCTCGAGACCATTTGGATTCCACGTCCGACAGATAAAAAACAGCGCAAAGAAAAGCCGCAATGCGCGATCGGGAAAATCGACGCCGCCAGATATTATATTCATGGTCGATTAATACTGCCAACGAAGAGAAGTTGCCGGCTGCGATATATCATGACCGGAGTTATGAAGCCATTCGTATAATCCCTGCAGTCGCTGAGAAAAAAACGGGATCGTTGCATATCGGTCGAAGCTATTCAGAGTGAGATAAAACTTCGCGGTATTTAAAAACATCAAATCGCAAAGAATTTCTTTCTATTTTGGTGTAATGTGTCAGAAATAATAGAAAGATAGCATTGATATCTAGTCTCACAGCTATCAAAATTTATATCAAAAGAATTCGATAATAAACACAAATAGAAAGAAGAATTAAATAAAATACATAGAGATAATATAACATTTGAAAACGGAACATTGTTTTGTATTGTCATGTTCATACTATTGCAATCGGATATATGTCAACTGCCAGTAAGTATATATAATATTTCTTTGATATTATGTATACGACGTCTTTTTAAAAAGTATCGTCGAGACAGCGGATAAAAGTTATAAATCGTCGGCGATAACATGACCCTCAAATTTCTCGGCGCGTAACTGTATTCGTTCAAGGACTGTATTTCATTTTTCCAGATCGTTGAAGTAATTCGATATATGAAACAGAAAGAGGACGATATATTTCTGGCAGAGCAGGCAATGCAGAGTCTTTTATATAAATTTTGCACAGCGGGAAAATTCTCTCTTCAAAACCATAAATATTACATCTCATAATGTTATTTACAATTTTATTAAAATTTTTTAAATATATACAAAATATATATATCTTCCAAAATATCTTTCAATATTAAATTTACTATATTGTATAACAAATTATAAAATACATAAATAATTTAAATTAATTTAAAATAAATCTTTAAAACAAATAATAAAAATCTTCATGCATAAAATTTAATGCGTGCCGAGATTTGCAACAATATTTAATACAGCCGTATGCTTGTTTTTCTATCGTGAAAATTTTGACGTCAAAATAAAAATTAAAAAATTTTTCATATTTTATATTATTTTATACTTCGATAAAAATAAATGTCTGTTTTTCTCCCCATTTCGTTATTAATAAATATATTAAAAATGCAAGAAATTTTATGTCACATACTGTCGATCAATACTATCTCTAATTTCATCAAGACAATAAGAAGAAAATTTTTCTAATAAAAAAAACTACTGCAAAGAAATTAAACTGTATGGAAAAAAAGGAAAGCATATCGATTAACCTAATCCGTCCAAAAGCCGCGTGCGCATTTGAGATGACACATAACTTCCTGCAAACCACACCCGAAAGAGGCTTTTAGAACGTTACATTACGCTCTGATGCTCCAGGACTTGCACTCCAACTCAATTTTCGAAGTGGAAGCGAGATAAAAGTCGCGCGTCGAGATGCAACCGCCGAATCAACATGAAGCATCGGGTTACAGACATTCCGCAAAAAGGCATTTGGATAAAACCAATGGATAAATGGGAAGAGAGACGAGGGCAGAGAAAGACAAAGAAAAAGAATGTGGCGGAATTGGGAGTGGAAAAGAAGCTGTAAATGAGGTACGGGAAAACACCTGGGACCGAACGAAAAAGTGAGACAAATAATAGCGAGACAAGAGAAGACGAGAAGGCAGAATAAATGCGTGTTTTTTTACGACTCTCCCTATCTGGGATGCAACCGCGGGTTATTTTGCTTCGAAACGGGATAACCCCGCAGTGCACATCCCGTATGCTACCCGTTGTCACCTCACGCCGAATTTATCACACCTCTTTCTTTCAGGGTATTATGGGTCACCACTATTCTTCTCCGTCCTCTTTTCGCCGAAGGAAATACACCAACATTCCGGCATTACAAATTCGTCCCTTGGCCGTGTCTTACGAGATCCCCTCATACGGTAGAGATTCACGGGACGAGACATAAAACATTTCTCGCATGGTTTTTATCATCCGTAATGTACTCGGCAAAGAGGGTCTGGATCGGATAGTGAGTAGACAGACCTAGATCCTTGATACATATTAATCGAGCCAGCAGGCGAAACTTCATTGTTCTCTTCTTCAACCCTTTATACGAGCCGCTTTATCAACTTCACATGACAGGTTTTAATTATGTGGAATCGTAGATAAGAAATGAACGTAAGAAATATTATAGATTATCATGGTCTCCCATTAAACATAACTGTGTTTTATACAAAATAATAGGCAGTTCATAAAAATACTGTCATATAACTAAATGTTAAAAATAATAATAATGTAGTAATAATAAAATATTTTTAAACACCTAATTAGCGAAAACGAAATATGTTTCAATTCAACGAAACATGTATTTTAATTGTATAATAATATAATGAGTCTATGATACGTTCGGCATCACATTCCTCAGAGATATAAAGAAAATAAAATAATTATATTACAAGCAATTTAAAAGCAAGAAGAACGAGATCTTTTGCAATTTTAATGACTGCATTACATTTAATGTACGCGACACGTATTGTCAAATTATTAATTACCTGTCTAGTGTTACTAACTTTGAAAGAAATGTGCTTGATGCAAGTTTCATTAAGGTCAATTTACATGACGTTAACGTGCGGTACTGCAGAAATTACAACGCATACTACTGCAATTAATTAAGTTATTGTACATTTACTCGTGGATACTGGAGATGAGCTGAACGTGCACTATAATTATTTAACAAAATTCTGCAATTAAATAATTATGCAAAACATTCATGTTATATAAGTAGCACAAAAATAACCAAGTCTCTTTAATATTTTTTTTTTGGGGGGGAATTTCGAATTTTTGTTTTTCTTGTAAGACATGATTCAGATATATATTGATAGCCAAGTTTTCGGAGTGATGTATTTAAAAGCGCAACGTCGTAACTTAACATTGAAGTATCGTCCGATGCTAACGCCTATTGCCGAAGGTCAGTCCTCTACACTGATGGCTTTACTCAGTCGACCGTTGACGATTCGAACAATTCAATTTTCCATGGGATGGTATTAGGGAATGTGCTGGCCGAATATCTAGCTGGTCGTCAGGGTCGAGAGAGCGGGTTAACTGTGGTCGCCCTGGACGCTGGTCATGCACGATCATCGAACACACCGACCACGTGTTACACAATAATTGCCGATCGCTAACAAATAATTACAAGGACTAATGATAGAATCACAATAGAAAGTATTACCATTCCTCAGAGAAAAATTTTGTTTATATCGCGGAATTTGTTTAAGTCCGTTATACATTTGAGGTTGCGGTTTTATAATCCAAAAAAAAAGAAGAATAAAATAAAGTGACACGTGCTATAATCAAACTATAATCTAGAATTCTAGATGAAGCATAAAAATATTAAGAATTTCGTTTTCTTTTTTAGATATATGTGTAGCCTGCTATATGTGTTTTTTATTGACTCTGAATTATTCTTTTATAAGTAATTTAATTAAATGGTCAAACATAATTGCGTTCACAAATAAATCAATCGCAACTGATTATTTCCTCTCTCTCATAATTTCATATTTCATATTTCAATAAATAACAAATAAAAGTGATACTGTGCACTGTCCATATTTATGACATGTTTATATTACAAAACACACACACACACACACACACACACACACACACACACACACACACACACACACACACACACACACACACACACACACAAAGTTGAAATTTCAAGTTATTTCTTTTAGTGTTTTCAGAGCACTTTAGAAAAGATACCGTTAAAAAATTTTATTTAATAACTTACATCCACAATCTAACATAAACGACCGATGAAATAAATTACAACTTTCTGTAATTAATAAAATATCACATTTAAAATACAAACTGCAAAACAAACAGCAATATATTTTCTCGTTACAAAAACCACGGTAAAAATTTTCTCAATAATTTACATTTCAATAATTAATAACCGAATGCAATGGTGTTTCCTCTGCATATTGCGGTTTTTTTTTTTATACATTGACTATTAAAGTGTAAGAGGAAAATTTAAAATTTGGTAGAATTGTTCCATCAAATAGACTGAAGTAACTGCATTTTCCAAATCGTACACATATTGGAAAAAAAAAGTCAAAGTGGATATATTCAAATAAAATCACTACAGATATTACGGTTATCCATGGAGTATGACAGTACATTTCACGTGGAAACACTAATGCATTATATGCATGTGTGTGTCGCTGAACCGGATTTTAAAAAGCGAGCAAAAAAACGTATCGACAAGTTTCGCACAATGTGTGATGCAAACATCAACCAAGTTGCGCACAATCAACATGCTTTATCGATTTATCAATGAACGAAAAAAAAAAAACAGCTGGTACATACATACTACTGTATTTGTGCATACTATGTACGTGTGTATTATTATTACTGAGAAGTTACGAAAACACGAGGATCATTCAAATCGCGCTCCTACACACTACATGTTGGCTGCGTAAACTGTCAATGGCTGTATTCTGCAAGTCTGATAAATAGTAAATCGGCATGAAATATCGGACAATGCAGTTTCGATGTTGAAAATCGCTAATATTTGTACACATACACATATATATATAATATATACATATATATATATACACGGAAATAAATATTCAAAGATTATATCGATATTCTCTCGAAAAAGAAATGTCATATGTGTGAGAAATACTCGGCTATGTGAAGTTGGCCTCCCTACTATTGCAAATCTAAAAATGACCATGACCATTCGTTTGGTGGTCGTTTGGTGGTGTTTGGTAGTCCATTCCGGACGTTTGGTAGTCAAAGATATAATGAGAAATGTCAAAAAAAGAAGAACGCGCGTGAAGTTAGTCCCCCCATTTCTAAAACTCGGCTTTGCAGACTGCAAATGCAATAATGACTGTAAGCATTCGTTTGGTGATCGCTTACTGACGTTTGGTAGTCCATTCCCGATAATTGGTAGTCGAAATTATAGCAAGAAATATCAAAAAAAGGATATATGCGTGTGAAGTTAGCTCCCCCCCATTTCTAAAACTCGGCTTTGCAGAATGCAAATGCAATAATGGCTGTAAGCATTCGTTTGGTGGTCGCTTACTGATGTTTGGTAGTCCATTCTCGAGTATTGGTAGTCAGAACTATAACTAAGTGTATCAATAAACGGCATATGCTCATGTATTTTACCTGATTATTTCTAAAACTCGGCTTTTTCGATTACATATAATATATAGGCTAGCTGTATTCCAAAATAAAATTTATTAAAAGAATTTTGTAATTTTTTGGACATTGTTATTTTTTTGGAGGTGTGGATTAGAAATATACATATATAATTAATTAAATTAAAAAATGTGTGTTGGTATATCCATATTATTTTTTCTCGTCAAAATAAAATTTATTTATTATATAATATTAATTATAAAATAAAATTTAATAATATAATATATATATAAAAGTGTGTAACAAAAAATAAAATTTTTATGACATTTATAAAAGTATCGTGTGAGCGTGCGTGCGTGCGTGCGCGTGTGTGTGTGTGTGTGTGTATGGGTGTGTAATATTTATCATGACGACCTTATTATATATATTGCTGCATGTGGTTCTATCTTTTGTGGTTCGCGTTTTTCCTTTTTTTGATATTTCTCATTATATCTTTGACTACCAAACGTCCGGAATGGACTACCAAACGTCAGTAAGCGACCACCAAACGAACGCTTACGGTCATTATTGCATTTGCAGTCTGCAAAGCCGAGTTTTAGAAATGGGGGGGCTAACTTCACGCGCGTTCTTCTTTTTTTGACATTTCTCATTATATCTTTGACTACCAAACGTCCGGAATGGACTACCAAACACCACCAAACGACCACCAAACGAATGGTAATGGTCATTTTTAGATTTACAATAGTGGGGGGGCCAACTTCACATAGCCGAAATACTCTCAATAGAGTTATTGAGTGGTAATATATCTCTGTACCCGTGTGTGTGTAAGTGTGTGTAACGATGTAAATATTTCTCATAATTAAAGCATCGATATTGCATTTATATACATACATACATATAAATATCGCTCGCATTATAACGAATATTATTCTTCTCAATTTGCTCGTCTATTCTTCAACGCCTATTTCTTACGAATCATTTTAGTTATATCCGGCTTACTTGTTGACGGTATGTCAACAGTTAGTCATATTGGAGAGAAACTGTCGGCTAATCCTTCTCTGTCCTCACATACCACGCCCAACAGACGGGAAAATATCCTCGTTGCATTTTCCAATACCGAAGCGAGAAGTGTATATCGTGCATCTCTATCGGAAGCACTACTCGCCACCGCGCGTCTTTCCGGTTGATAGATAGATCTAAAGCCAGGAGAAGGCGAAGAAAATCGAAGGCTTCCAGACTTCGCGACCAAGTTGCTCCGCAATCCAGCAATTTCGTGGTTTACGTATCGCTGTGCCGCGTGTCGTAGCCACGACCGATATCGCGCGGTAAACTACTCGAGTACGTCCCTTTCATGTCCATTGCAGACGACAGCATCGCGGTATCCTTCTGCGTTTCTCTCTTTCTCTATAAGCCCAGGGATTATAAAGACTACATACTGAGATATAGCTATCACCAAGTCCCGCAATACCAACACATTCACCCCATCCCGCGACTCTCCACAGTTCTCTGCACCTTCCTCAGACTTCGTTTCGGTGCTAGTTGCATACTACTTCCTAAGACAATAGTAGTTTATTTAATTGTACATGCAAAACAGTACGTGACTTAAATTATGGAAATAAATACGGGAATTCTGCTTACGATTTGTTAATAATTGTACATCAGAATTCGAAAATAACTCTGAAATGTATTAATAAAAAGGCTTATTCATATATAATATTTAAAATCCTATATTTTTAAATAATATAGCATATATACATTTTTTAAATACAGTAATTTAAATAATTCTAAAAAATAGTTTATAAAACTATACAAAAAGAACGATTTTGTTGAAGAATATAAAAATTAATTAGAAGCAGATGTGAAAATAATTTTGTTGGACCATTAAAATTATTATGTAGAACATTTAAACTGATAGCTAAAATGTCAAAACTTTTTGCAACATTACTTGAAAATTCTACAAAATTATTTTGATAATTCAACAAAATTATTTTCAGATTTAGCTAAATTTTTAGATTCTTCAGCAAAATTGCTCTTTAATTTCGTGTACTCATTTCTTTCCCTGCTATATGTTGAGAACGTGATACAGAAACTAGGTTAATCTTTGAAATAATTTCCCATCTAATTAAAATTTAATAAAAAAAATAACAGGTCATATTATTCGTTCTATTTTCGTACTTTGACATAATTCATTAATCTAATGTAAGAAATAAATAATTTCGTGATTATTAATATTAAAGTATCTATTATCTTTTCTTTCTTCTTCTTTTCGACTTCTTCGAACGTGTGACTGCACTCTAAGAATTCCTGATAATAGTTTCTCGATTTTTAGCACGTACAAATCGAGCCTCGCCTCACGTTTCAGGCAATTTTATCAATTTCCCACGTGTCAAAGTGCCAAAACCATGTCATACGAAAATAGAAACGCGAGAAGTATCTTCTTTAATATACACAAGATATCGTTTTTAAAGTTTTTGACTGAACGTTATGCAGTAACTTTGTAAAATCATCAGTTAACAGTAATCGTTCTGGATATAAGTTCTGTGAAGACGTCCTGTGGGTATAAGTTGAAGTATAATAGTAATTTCTGATTTTTTAAATCGTGGAATTCATTGGCTAGCATCTATTGTAAATGTTAAAAATACTTTTAAAGCTGAAAAAACGTTTTTTTTTTAAATATTTTCTGAATTTATCACAAAAACTTAGCCTGTTAGGATGACCTAAATTATTTTTCAATCATAAAGAAGAAAATAACAAATATAAACGACAAGCTAAAATCAAATAATTTCTATGTAATTGTTTATCTCAATGTTATTACTATATACACATATATACTTTATCATATTTCACAGATATTTAATATTTTTTAACATTTCAAATCTTTTCAAAGTAGAGACAAATTACAATGTATTATAAATATATCACTACGCATATATTACTACGTATGATATAAGTATATATGTATATATACAATCACCTTATATTTGTTCTTTATGACAGTATGTCCGAACGACCTTTAAAATTCTACATAGTTTCAAGATTTTCAACGTTTCAACGTTGGAATGATTCCGTTATCACGGAAGAGAAATCAGGCACTCAACCATGCATGGAAATTCGAAACGAAAGTAAAGGGAAAGCTGCCCACGCAATTCCCGAAACGACGCGACCTCATAGAAGCTGCAATACACGTAGGAGCCAGTCGCCATCAATCTACACCACACATTACTAAACCAAGTGTAGGAGGTACATGACACCTTCAGCGAAACCACTCTAATCTCGTTCCACTAATTAAATACATTCCACAATTAAATTATATTATTACTTTCCAAGAATATGGATTAATTTTATCATTGTATATAGGCAATAATGAAAAATTGTAAAATTTCAACTTCAAAATTTGATCTCTAGATAATTTGTATCTATAAAGTTTCAGATGGATACACTGTAAAAAATAAAATGTTAATTTTAACTCAAAGACGTTGAGTAGATTTTCTGAGACATGCAAAAATGTTAAAATTAACATTTTTTTGTTAATGTTAACATTTTTGCATGTCTCAGAAAATCTACTCAACGTCTTTGAGTTAAAATTAACATTTTATTTTTTACAGTGTACAATCTATCAGCGGTATAATTTCCGGCGCGATAGTGCGAGTGTCGTCACCAGCGCTTTTAATTAGAGATCGCGCCCTTGAAACGCGAACTTCTTACAGCCAAATTCACCCTGCTCGAAAAAATGTAAAAGAAATGATGCGACGTTGCAACGTCATAGCTTATCATCTATAATGTCTGAATTTGTCTATATAATGTTTAAAATGATGTGAATGATAATAAAAGATTCTGCGAAATCATAAAATGATATAAAAAAATGTAAGTTTCAACTCAATGAATGGTTTAATCTTTTTTATTCCATATGTTTCACTAAACTCAATATTATATTCCATAAACCCCAATTTTTAGAGATTATGACAGAATTTTTATAATACTCCTTTTATAAAAAATTGCTCTATTTACACAATAAACATGTACAACCAAATTACATTTATTATTTTAAAATAGTAAGTACATGGAAAGAATGGTTCTCTCAAAGTATTTAAAAACTACTCAAATACAAATCTAACAAAAAATTGTTAAACTATTAAAATAATTATTAAAACGCTTAAGCTGGTTTTAGAATGTTAAAACTTTTTGCAGTATTGATCATTATGCTTGAGTTGTCTAAATAACTTTAACAGTTCAATAAAATTATTTTTAATATCTATTATCTAATTAACATTTTTTGCAGTACTGTTATTTTATTATGCTTATCTTTATAACCATTTTAATAGTCCAACAAAATTATTTTCCGATCTGTATCTAGTTAAATTTCTAGATAGTACTTCAGCAAAATCGTTCTTTCCGTATAATCTAATGACAATTTGCATCGAATTTTCAGCTTCATTATGCGCGCTGTAATGAGCGAGTGCGATGTACCGTAATGCATTGCGATGTGTACGATTCCACTAACCACTTACAGTCAACCTGCGTATCTTAACGTGCTCTGTCCATGAATACATATGCCAGCATGCAGTGCAGATAAGATGACGGCTGCATAAACCCTCCAATAATCGCGCAAATTTCCGAGACTAGATGGCTTTGTGCATAATTCGGCAACGTTATGCTTTGCGCCTACCTGTCAAGACGATCTCGGTAACATTAATGCTCCGCTAGAGCGCAATAATTTGGTTTCGGATTAATATTTCAGCCATACATTCCCTACAGAACTCGCACTTAACAATTTATACATATATTTGCACAATTTGCACAGGAAAAATTTTTTTAATAAAAAGTAACAAATATTTTATAGAACATATTTCACAAAAAACTTTAAAATATATAATTCGGTAATCTTAAAAATCAGAAAAGTCAGTAAAGAAGTATAACCATAATGAAACATAGAAATACAAAACTTATCAAAACATGTAATACGAAAAAATTACAAGCGTAATATTGCCCTAGTTTAGCAACTTGTAAGTCAAAACATTTCATTTTATGGCATATAAGTTTATCTCATAATTGAAAAGTATTAATTAAACTTACCAGCAATCAAAACACACACACACAATTTCTTTCCTAATACTATCATTAATACTAATGTTAATACTATCATAAAATTGATTTGTACACAAAAGCAGAACAGAAATCTAAATAGATCTGGAGGTAAATATGTATTTTAGGTATTACTTTACCGATTTCAATGTGCTTTAGATGATTGTAAGGGAGAATGTCCAGAGTGATTCCCCACGAGAATTAAGTAGGGGACGGCATTGGTTTAGGAGATATAGTAAATTAAAGTTCTATAATATGTAGAGAATAACAATGGTGTAAGAGATATATTACGAATAGTGAAATTTGTGTATGCCGTATTAATCTCTTAAAGAAAGTAAACGAAGTCAGGAAGTCACAAAAAGATACAGGTATTTCGTAAACAGTTGTCGTAGTTCTGACAGTTCGGTAACAGCTTTCAATATGCTTCGCATTGTAAAGTGTATGCATGCATGCAGTAGGTTTCGCCCCCCTCCCTCCTACGGAAGACTTCACTACTGAAAAAAACTAACCTAACCCAACCTATTTTTTACTTTTGCATGGAAAGTTGTAAATTCACAAACCAAAGTTCAACATGGGTTTCTATGTAGTTTTCCACGCGTAGCAAGAGCCATCCTACACACAAAAAAAGATTTTTAGGCGAAATCTACTGCATCTATACATACACTTTACAATGCAAAGCGAGGACCACTCATTTCATCGTATACAAGATACCGTATGCAAAAAATATTAAAATTTGAAAATGAGAGAGCTTTATATAAATATATGTCGAAAACTAAGAAACTGCCGATTAATTTATGAAAAAAAGTTGATCAGTACCTTCACCTCTATAATATGTCAAGCTGAAGGTCATTGAAGAGGTGTACTCCTAAATCTCCTAAACCAATGCCGTTCCCCACTTAATTCTTGTGAGAAATCATTCAGGACACTCTTCCCTATAACATGTCTAAAGAACACTGAAATCAGTGAGGTGTCACCTAAAATACATATTTATATCGAACTGGAAAATTCTGATTTATTAAAAATATCAGGAAATTTTGCTATCATTTATTTCATATTGTTTATTGTGAGTAAAATCCTGTTGAAACTTTTGATTTGGGCAAAATTGTCAAAGTACATATAACTCTAGAGAATTATTGCAAGCAAAAGATTCAATGTAAAGGCAAAACAAGTTAAATAAACTAGGGCACTGACCAAAAATGTCAATATCGCTATTTGATTGTGACTCTGTAACTTTTAGCGTGCGAAAGTTAAAGATAAATAAATGTGAAAAGAATACAAAGCAAGTACAAGTGAAATTGTTGATGGAAGAAAAGGAAGTGACAATTCGGATAGCAAAGCGTTATGCATATTATTGTTTAAGTAATATCTCAAACTGATATTTTACATAGTACAACGACAAATGCAAGAAAATATCCTTTTTTAACTTAAAATTGTAAAAAATTTTAGGGAAAAAACTTTCCTCTATTTTCAATTTCTATGTTCGAGAGATTTAGTTCTTCTCAGATAATTATCACAAGGTTGTGGCACTTCTAAAGATAGAAATTTTAGTGATAAATGTTTCTTAAACTTATCCAGGACTGAAATTCGTAGTTGAAGAATTATCTCATCTTGGAAATAAATTTAGTTTGTGCGCCAACTTTAGCAAATGGAAAATGGCTGTTTTAGAATTCATCGTAGTATGCATCGAATATGAACAAGTTTCTAATAAGAATAATCTGAAATTCTTTACTGCTTTGACTCTGCTAATCTCAAAATTTATTTTAAAAAATGGAATAAAACATTAGTGACGTATATTAATAATATATAGTTGCGTAATACACAATTTCCCCGTCTTCATTTTTTGTTAGCTGTAAAGATAGAGATCTGTAATGTATCTTTAGCCCATACTGTTTCTGAATATTCTGAATTATAATCTTACATTGTTAGTTGGAAAATTTAATTGTAATAGCTATGCTGCTCGTCTTATTCCAACTATTCTACGTCAGACTGCTGACTGTTCCAAAATCCGGCATCACGCGCCGGTGAAATGCAACGCAGCTCGTCATATCTAGGTTAATACTGAGCAACGAGCTCAATGTCGAACTTTATTAATTTCGAGGAACGCGAGGTTCGTCATTGAGCGGCAACCCATTTCAAATGCGCCATACGTACGTACGGTAGGTACGTATACGTCGTTAACGATTTTCTGTCAATTTCGACGTCAACAGTCTGCATCGATGCGCGCTGGTTATAGAGGTAATCATAGGTACTACGAAATCTTCGTCACGGCCCTATCGTTTTAGCCAATTAGCGAGAATAACACGCGTTGCCATTATCGATCGATTTACATACCTGCCCGGCATTGGATTTCGACAGCGCGAATTATACACGCGGAGCACGCACTTTGCCGTGCCCGGAGAGGCAAGTGCATACGTCGTTTCTGAAATATGCACACGATAGCACACTTGTGTTGCTCGTAGTTTAATTACATTGTGCCTCGTCGGAGTATTACACCTTCAAAGCGCAACGAATACTCTTGCAAGGACAACCATCATACTCTGCAACTGATTATAAACTACTGGTTATACACGTGGAAATTCTGATGTATTCTTGTGCTTTGCTTATGCCCATTTCCACCAATGCAGATTAACTTTAATTTCGATTCAATTTGCTCTTTATCTTTTTCTAATTCTAAAAATTAGAAAAAAATTAAATTAACAGTAAGTTAAACCGAGATTAAAGTTAATCTGCATTGGTGGAAACAAGCATTAATCTTCTAGAATCTCGTTTGTTCTGATCCTGATGAAATTTTTACCGAATAATTTATCTTCGACTGCGATTCATCGCGATAGCATAGATACATAATATATATTTCAAATACACAATTGCACGAAACAGGACCGATTAAAAATACATTATGAAAATTAAGTTGTTTATCATACATAAATGATAACTCTTAACATAAACAACACATTAATTCACCTTTATATTTTAATAAAATTTGGAAATTATATTTAGAGAGAGAGAGAGAGAGAGAGAGAGAAAGAGAGAGAGAAGTCAGATTTAAATTATTCGATTGTATGTTATTGTAATTTTATACCTATAAGAGTACACAAAAACAAATAAATCAATATCTTTAAAATTAAATATAATATTCCAGCTAAAATATTATGCTTTATATAATAATATATAACGGTTTATTACAAATAATTTTTAACTTTCTATTCTGTTATCTATAATAAATAACAAAATTTAAAAAATTCAAGTCTAATTGTTTCATCTTCTAAGAATAAACTTATTTAGCAGATTTAATCCTGTGAGAGAAAATGAGCGAACGAAGCCGGCACTATTCTTAAAAAGAAGAGTCGTCGTCGTTATTATCTTATTTCCATCTTATGAGTAACTCTTCCCCAATTAACTTTTCCCATCTCGGTACGTAGTTCGCTCCAACGAGCACATTTTGTATCCCTTCGGTGTTCCAAATTCTTAAAATTCGTCCTAGACTTACTTATACTTATTAACCAATTAAACTGCTATTAATTTTACATTATATTTAAAATATCATTTGTAGTTTTTTCATGTTATACATCCCAATTTTTCAAATGTCATCCAACTAGGTCATATACGTATACTTTTTTATGTACAGATCACTATAATCGGTTTAGCCGTTTAATCGAAATGAACGATACACACGCGCATTTGCACGCATGCGTGACCTTTTATGTACACGACACGTGAGAATCCGAACACGATTTTGATGCTACAGAGTTTTAGAGATAACTGCCCTTTATACTTTTACAGAACCTGAATACACAAAGCCGTTCGACTGCATATAAAACTTAAATATCAATGAAACATTATTAATTTTTATTGTCATTATATATTGGATACATGTAAAACAATTTGAAACAAACAATTTAACAAATTTGACAGATATTATCCGAATAAATTAAAAATTCCAATCACTTAATTATCGTTTCTTTAGAAAACTCATTTGTTTCTAGACACATATAAATCTATTTTCCAAACTAATATAATACGTATAAGATGTCATAAACATCGATGCAATGATGCATCAGCGACTAGCGAAATCATCCGTTCCTATCGATTAAGTCATATTCAATATCGGTTAATGTTCGCGGCCATCCATATCGTTAATGACCCCCAAGGGTAGTAATGGCTACCCCTATTATCGATTAATCATTTAGTGAAAGATTAAAGGATCTAATATTCATAAAAACCTGGAGGCTGAATTGTCACGTACAATCTGTTCGATAAATTAAGTAAATCGGTATGTCAATAAGCATTAAAATAACAGATTTTTTTCACATAAACATTCCATTATTAATGTAAATAAAGCCAAGTAAATATTTCACTCGGTACTTGGTAAAAAAGTACAGATTCTAACACGAAATAGCATTTTTAATTTTATCTTAAGAAAGCTTCAACTTTTTCATTTAACGCAAGTTTTATAATATAAAGTTTAATATATTCTTAAACACGAATGAAAGGATCAAATTTTCCGTGTATATATATATATATATATATATACTTTTTTTACGAGCATGTCATATATCACGTTGATATTACATGTAAAGTTATTAAATAGAATCAGGCGCATAACATTTTATATAATAAATTAAGAAGTATTAATTTAAAATTCAACATAGACCACAATTGAATATAAAATCCTGTGTTCTTAACATATTCACTGCAATATTTTGTGTCACGTTAGTGCGGAAGTAAGTATCCAGACGCCCTATTCAACGTACTGTGAATGTATAAGGTTAAATATTTACCGAAAAGTAATGAGGCACCATAGGTATCATAGCAGAAGTTATAAAGTGAATGTGGTAGTCAATGATGAAAAGGTGGAAAGTTCGCAGTCTTTACGTTGCGGGCTTTTTACGTAGCGGTTTACAGTAGACGTGTACATGGTGAATGCGGTTGGAGAACTGAAAGAACAGAAAGGAGAAACAGAAGAGAGATTGTAGCAAAAGTGCGACACTTGCACAAAGTGGAACTGAGTGTTCCGAAGGGATCTTCTTTCGTTCTGTATGATGCTAATGTATTCCATTGAAACCGACCAGGCAGACTGGTAACCCAACAACAAGTTCCCGTGTTTTGAATAATGAACGAACTCTGTCATTGCACTCATCGATTTACTATCGTCCGCCGCAGTCAAATTGTCCCGGCCACGCTATTTAAAATGCTAAAGACGCGGCTGGCCTCGGACAAACGGCGAATTCGCGTAGAGTGGGGGATTTATGCATCTAGTTCACGTCATAAATCTTCCGAGGGAAATGAAAAGCGTCGCGCGGTGTCACGTCGCGTCGCCGCCGAGATATCCGTCTGAGAATTGAAATGGTTGCGGGCGTTGCCGGTGTCAGCCCTTCCAATCTCTCTCTCTCTCTCTCTCTCTCTCTCTCTCTCTCTCTCTC
>NW_017278534.1:2865718-2977897 GCF_001594065.2 Cyphomyrmex costatus | reverse complement strand
CTCTCTCTCTCTCTCTCTCTCTCTCTCTCTCTCTCTCTCTCTCTCTCTCTCAACGCGATAACTAGTCTATGATATCACAGCTCTATACAGATGTACCTTTAAATACACTCTGGAACAGCGCAAGGTTCGCCTTGTTTGGCTTAAAAACCATATTAAAGAATTACTAAACTTATTTATTTATTGACGTATTTACCAAGCTTATTAATTATTTATTAAATAAATCAAGTCAATCGAAAAAAAATTATTGGTATTCGACTCAGATAAAAAGATTGCGCTACTCTGACACATCTAAAGTTCTGTATGATACTATATCATTTATATTATATCACTCTCTTTTAAACTCATCTCGTAAAAGAAAGAGATAAAAATTTCTATAAAATTGATACGAATGTGTTTACGTACACTTGTTTTCCGCGAGATGATTTTTAATACGACGATGATGGGACACTTTATCTGAATTTCCAAGATGCCGTCAAGTCTTTGAATGGAACAACGTCGCATTGTATGGCCGCGATTAAGATGAACACGCTCATTATTGTAGCCACATGTACGCGAGTTATCGGCATTATAAGGTCTATGGAATGCGTCATCGTGTGGTTTCACAATGTTACTGCGTTATAAACGCGAAGGTTGTTTTTCCATTGTCGGGAATAGAAAACGCGCGCCGTACTCATTCGCACACATGGCAAAATGTGAGTGAAATATATATATAAATTTTCGCGCTTCCACCATGTCGCAATGGTAATAATGTTTTAACGCAATGCGATCCATTTTTTTTTGATGATCTATATGACGCACGTAAATTTATGATTTCCGTCGAGATGTCACATAAATCGACGAATATAGCGTGGGCCGTGACGCATCGACGGTTATGTCTATTCGATACTCCTTTCTATATGCATTGAGCGTTTTGCAATACGATTGCAACAAGAGCTGCGAACAGATATTTTGTTATATTATCTATTCTACACGTCTAAGACCTTTTAAGCTACTTGCAAGTCGACCTTAGTACACGTACCTGTACTTGCAAATCAACTTTAATACTTATACGTATATATACACATAAGTTTTAAAAAAGTTCTTTACTAAATCTTTCCCGACTTGAAAGTAAATAGACCAAAGTAAAAGTGAGACTAATGTAAAAACAGTTCTTTACGATGAAGAAAATGGAAAGAGGACTATAAAACAAAAGTTCCTAAGAACCCCCATTTACATCTCGAATGCTTTGACTTACGAAACTATCGATCGTGACGTTCATATCTTTCGCGACGTCATTAAATTGATTTCCACGACAATAACAATGTAGTTTTTCATTGTCGAGTAAAATGAGCGGCATAAGGTTCGCAATTTAAAATATATATATCGATTATGGAAATACGAATTCCTGACAAACGAGTCCGCTGGTACGGCAAACGCATTAACCAAATTGTGCATTCTCAAGAGGTGATCATGACAGAGCTAGAAGGAAATACGAGAAGCAACGAAGGAAATCATCATAATTGTGCGCTCGTTGCATCGAGTGTCGCAACTTGCGCCACGTCGTAGAAATAATAGCGATGCTTAACCTCCACGATTTGCAAAGACGATTTCGGAATTATTGCATACGGAAAGAACAGCTTTACTAATATCTAAAAATTTAGCTAGATACACATCTGAAAATAAATTTTGTTGTAAACTGTCAAAATAATAATGTAGGACACTCAAACTGACTGCTAGAATGCCAAAATTTCTTGTAACATTACTCATCATGTTTGAGTTCCTTACATAATTAGTTTATGATAGTAGAATAAAATTATTTTTGGATCTGTATCTACTTTAATTTTTAGATAATTCAATAAAATTGTTCTTTCCGCGTGCACATTATTGTTATAATACATTATAGGGAAAAACGGTTTTGCTGAAGTATTTTCTGTTAAAGAAAAAATTTACTTAGATACATATAATATAAATTTAAAAAATAATTTTGTTGGATTTTATTAAAATAAAAATAAATATACAAATAAAAACTCTAATTATCAAAATAATTATGTAGGACGCTCAAAATAATTGCTAGAACGTCAGTTTTTTGCAACATTGCTCATCATGCCTGACGCCTGAGTAATCAAAATAATTTTGGTTAGTCTAACAAAATTATTATTAGATCTATATCTAATTATTTTCAGATCTGTGTCTTAATTAAATTTTGAGGTACTCTAACAAAACCGTTCTTTTATGTACCTACATTTTTATTTCTCTGAAAAATACAATTCTCTTATAAGAATACCTTGTGTTTGAATATAAGTCATTACACCCACGTTGTAATGACAGTAAAGTTACAATAAAGCAGCTCTGAATCGCATAGTTTTCTCAGACTGAATTTAAACATTGATTTCTTCTTCTGACCTTTACTTTTTCAATACATCTCTTTGACCTAATTTTTTAAACATGTATTATTTGATGCCACTACCGGGTCTAAGAATGACAAAACTTCTTGTTTTTCAACACCTCTTAATAAATTTTCTGTAAAGCTTCACGTGCCTATTTTAGGAGCTACAACGTATATAAAAACCTGAAACCGGAAACTTGTAGGTCTATTAATAATTTTAATCAAACATATACTTAAATGACACACACATATTTATAGAAACGTATACTCGCAATTCACGATCTCGTGTAAAATACACGATAGTGTCGCTGCGGTTACTTTACCGCCGAGACACTATCGTGACTTCTGATACAGATATATTTAATATAGGTACATATAGACATACATAAAAAGAAAAATCATTATACAATTGTTGTAAATCTTTCGAAACAATGTTGATGCCATGGGCATTATTTGTAAATGCATTTGTCTATTGTTTTAAAAAATTTATTTAAAAAATGCGCTATACGAATGCGAATTAGAAGATTATGAAAAATAACTCTGTTAAAAAATAGCTGGAATACTTTTCAGAAAATAGCGGACACGGATGCATTTATCTGAAAACCAATCACTCATGTGTACACAGTAACAAATAGAAAAGGAGACGGCAACTGAATTACCATTTAGAATTCCATCCGTACCACGACATGAACAATCTTCCGGTAGAACCTCGTTTACCTCCGAACTGCATTGAACTTCGAAGGATATTCTATTGTTTACTGGACGTAGTCCAGTGTGTACGGAAACAGTTAGTCCGTTTAGACAATAATTAGTCCCCGAGGGAAAACTACGATGGACGAAGGCAAGTACTTAATTGCTATCTTCGGTACTCCCAGTTGTAAAGATAGATGCAGTACTTGGTGCCATGAGAAGGTGAGACAAAGAGGGAAAAGAATCTCATTGACCTTACACGTTTATTCATTCTGTCTTTCACGCCGCAGTATACGTTTACATAATGAATGAGATTACAATCTAACATGAGTAGGCGGGGCACGCCAAAAAGATTATTATCTAACATACGTTAGTCAAGTAATTAGTTGAAATAAACTAGCAAGGAAGTAACTTTTTCTCGTTGTAACGTCAGCAAGAATTAAATGCACATTTGCGATAATAGATAAAAATATTTGCTATACTTTTATAAATAACGTATATGTGAAACTTGCTATTCGTAATATTAAAATATATAAAATGTTACACATATAATCCTCTTATTTTATATATATATATATATATTACATATATATATAATTTTTCATTCAGAAAACAAGAGAATAAGCAGTTACAAACCAGAATCGTAGTTTTAGTGGCACATATTAAAAACCAATTTCTATTATAGAATTTGCACGGATTAATTTCTGGACTATATGTATAATGGCCGTAATCCGACAAGCGTAATATCGAACATGTTACGGATACTATAATTTCTGTGATACGAATCACTTTCATATATTTTCAACAAAATATCAAAGAATATATTTTAAAATTTTACAATTTTTCAAAGATAAAAGTATTTCGATTAAGATCAAATTTAAATAACAGATTAATTCAAATTGTCTATTATTTGGATTAAATATTATGTTATATGTGTTCAAAATGCATAGACATTTAATTTCTATCATAAATAAGAAATTTCTAAATTGAACTCTACAACTGTAGCAAAAAGTAAATATACTTTATATTTTTTTATTCCGACTGAAGAATCTAGAGAGTGATGACTTCCGACAATTCCGATAAATGAACTTGCTCAAGAACAAAATGAGCATACTTCAAATAGTCAGAATACAGATTTTACTCGCGTTTCCACGCATAAAGTGTCAGAAGTTATGCAGTCATGTATAAAATGGAACAAATCGAATTTCCAGCGAAAGGTTTGCAAGAGAGATTTTGCTCTTTTGAAAGATTATGCGTTCCACGAAACGGACATATGGTATATATATTATATTCAAAATTATATTCAATATATATACATATGTATGCATATACACAATATACATATACCGCGTAATCGCATATTATATTTGAGAAAACAAGAAAGAGAGAAATTTCCTATTTTAATCCATAAATTATATTTTATAAGTAGTATAACTTTTATAAAAAATATCAATTTTCTTTTAAATGCATTATATATTATCAATTGCCATTATTATAACAAAACTCTGCTTTGTATATTAGGGAATAATATTTTCGTGACATTTATTTATATGTGAAAAGCACCTTGTCGTCCCAGAGCACGAGAATACTGCAACGTAGGAGAGAACGGAAGATAAACATACTGCATATACTGCAAACATTTTATACGCAAATTTGAATGAAATACAATTTTATGCTGAATAACTCGAAAAATGTATGTTAAATAATCACTTGTAAACTCTAGAAGCACAAAAGATCACATTCTGTTTTAATTTGCATCTCCTATTTTTTATTATTGTATCATATACATATCTGTGAAATCATATATGGAAATATATCATAAATAAAAATTGTTTGCTGATAATCGTAAAAAATACAATTTGTGATATACATCAAGTAAAATTTTCAAACAAACTGTTCTCCGATACACCATATGTCTCGAGTCTTCGAAGCGAAAATTCAGAATTTTAACACGTGAAAAGTTTCTGGCGCAGAATTGAATATACGGACGTATATTCGCGCCTTCTTATCGTATGAGCGCGGTAAGAAGAGAAAAGTTCCGGAAACGGGAGCATTATCAAGGCATCGACGAGTAATGCCTGAAAGTTGATATTTCCAACCGTGCACGCGAAACCGAAAATTCGCTGGTGAATCTACAAAGATTTCCGTTTCACGCTTTGTCAAGATCGTCATCTTGCAAATCCGGTGAACTTTAGGAGTGAAGCTATACGAAAAAATGTACATATATTTAAATTGAATCCGAATATAAGTACTACGAACGTAAAGCAAAGATATTCAGTACGCAATAATAATTTAAAACTCTATGATACAAATAGCGTGTCCAAGAGTAGCTATGAACACTTACATAGTTCAAAGTCAATCATCTAATCAGATATATATACATTTGAAAAAAGTATATTAAGGAATTGCATAAATACATAAATATCCACCGAATAAATACGCGGACACATTTCATAAAAATTTTCTGTTTATTAATAAATCCTCTGCCTGTTTAAGTATAAAATATTTTAAATAAAAATTTTAAATTAATTATGCGTGTTGTCTCATAATGTTTCATATAAATAATATATGTTTCTTTCTTTCTTTTTTTTTTTTTTTTGAAAGAATTACACATGCTAAAACGTGGAACAGTCACTCATACAGAAAACATACGAGTAAGATAAATGAAATAAATTGTTGCGAGGTGTAGTGTGCTCGTAAATCAAGCAACAGTCCTCTGATGGATCGTTTTAGCGACTTTTATATATTTTTTTATTCTTTGTATCTCTCTTTCTTTCCCATTACCGAAATCTGGTCTGCACAGTTTGCCGTAATCCAACCCTTTCCGCAATGATGATGCGTTATGAAATACGACTCGTAGTTTGAAAATTATAAAATATTTCATATATATTTCAAAATCTCTGCTTACTCAATTTGACATTTTGAGGTAATATTATAATTATGCAAGGCAAATGAAAAATATATCCTTGTGTCATAACATGAAGCACGTACTGTGTCGTAATTGAAAATACGAGAAACATAAACCATTTGCAGTATGAACTAAGCTTTATCCTAAATGCGCAAGTAAATCGGATTTAAAAACGTTATTAAAACATAACAGCGTTTAAATAGACATAGAGAAAAAAGAAGATAGATAGATAGATAGATAGATAGATAGAGAGAGAGAGAGAGCGCTCGAAATGTTGGTACATTGAAGATTAAAAATTGTTTTACGCGTTTCCACTAACGAAATTATTTACTATAACGGTGTGTGTTAATTTAGACATAAAATGATAGGTGCCAAGCACTGTGACAATCGCACGTCGTATCAGCGAAATCGAAACGTGAAATGTTATCACGTTTTACTGCAGAGATATATGTTTGAAATGATCGCGGCTTTAGATCGGTGCCCCATGTTATCCATGAAAATGTGAGGATCGCTTTGCGACAATAATTCGACGCGTGTGTTTCGACGTAATTTCCTCACTCTCATGTTCAATATCATGAAGAAGGGGATAAACGAAAGAGACGCAGAACGATAATAACCGTCATGGCGAATAGGAAGAAGTAAAGTCGACCTCTGAGATCGCCGTTTTTAGTACGAGAGGCACGTAAACCACGCGACATTGTAAAAGTCTCAGACAGGGCGGCGACAGTTGGCAGTGTCTCCGTTGGACCGGCTTGAGTACGCGCGAGAAGTGGCATAAAGAAAAACGGTAAAAGACGTGGTGCAGAGCATACTTGATGGGCGGATGAAGGCTTGATAAATTGGGTTTCTCGCGATTATGGTTAGACAACGTAGCATTGCTCGTACAATCCGCGAGACTAAAGAATCCCCCGGTTCTTACTTATCTCCATGTTGGAGCTTGAGAAATTTTCATGCCATTCTATGTGTTGGGAATTCTTGACGCGTTTCATTTAGTTAAAGCATGATGATGGAGAATTTGTCTAACGTTATGTCGCAATTTACGTACATAAAAGTAAAATGTAACGTAGATAAGGACTGTTTCTGAATAGAATATTTAATATTATAAAAATTCAGATTGATACGTTTCAAATAATAAAATCGTGAATTAAAAGTAGCAATAATAATATTTTAATATAAAATGTAAATATCGCTTTTGTAGAAAGTAATACAAGAAAACCGAGATGAAGTTACTGCTTAATCGTTTCAAGCGCGCGAGTAATGAAGAATTATTTTTTAATTAAATACAGTGACGCTACACAATTGCGGGGGCCACAACTGATAGAAATTACAAAATCAACAGAAGTGTTATTCTGCAAAATAATTAATATTTTACGCAATAATGGATATATAATATAATAATTAGATAATATAGTTGCTCATTAGAAGAGGTTATTAAAAATACAGATATAAAATAATCAAGAAATTTTCATTCATAATTAAAATCCTCAATAATTCTCTTTTGAAATAATATTGTCAAAGCATAAATCATTTTTCACAAAAAAAATCTATCAATTTTTAATCATCCGTAATTAAAAAATTATTAGGATGGTCACAACCTTATTGTAAAATAATATTGTATAATCTATAAACTGATTAAGAAGAGGACATTTACAAAGAATGGGGACCTATTTTAGGGCTGCACATACACATACAGTATATGCATTATACTCGTGATCCATATTAAAAATATAGCAAAAGAGAACAAGGGCAAATAAGAATCATGCGCAGATGTTAAAGCGCTAATATATAATATTTAGTAAAAAATCTCACGAAAGCATTTAAAACGCTTAACGCATACGTTTCAAATCACTGTTAAGCCATTCTCAGAATTAATCAAACATACCGATAAGCACGTACAAATATGTAGGTCATCATAAACTTACGTCCGGCAACCGTATGTGAGAGAGCCTCAAACCAAATAAAATTTTACAGAAAATGTCACTAGCAATTATATGACTGAGTAGAAAATCTAATGCTCAATCCGTTAATGGACGTGAGTTATACATCAAAGTAAGAGACAGTCGAAGATTAAAAGTAAACGTAGCACATAACGAAGAGAATTAAAAAAGTAATCAATTTATGTCAATAATTCAAAAAATAGTAATAAAAATATATATAACAAGTTAGAAAAATAATCGCATGTGAATCAAGATATGAAAATATTAAAAATCATACATAATATTTTTTAAAAACTTTACATTTATATTATGATAAAAAATTGAAGAGATTTACAATACTATATCAAATATATCAATGTGTATGATTTTATCGAAATAGCCCAAATAAAGCACGGATCGATACGATATTCAATGAAGGAAGCTTACACGGCGTGTTCTGGACCGTTTCTAGCGCCGCAACGGTATGGAACGTAGTTCGGAATCTATATTCTATGACTGGTCTAACTAACCATGTTGCGGTCGTATTCGCAGCTGCGATCTGCAGATGCGACTACCACAGCTACATAGTAATCTCATTTACAAATTCGTCAAAGGAATAGCTCAGAGATATGGAGTTACACCTGTTATTATCTATCTTGCACGCGTAACACACAATGCCATCGGTCTTATATTACCATCCGTATTACTATCCAATAGATAATGACTTCCGATCCATTCATTAAGCCTCGATATAACATTCCAAATTTTGATGAAAAGCTCTAACTACAATAGAATATCTAAATATTATATAAATTTTTCCTATCTAGTACATAACCAAATTTTTACCCCGTAAAAAATATAACGAATATTATATTTATATGGTATTCGCAAAAAATGCATGAAATTTGTGAACTATCCGCTTTTATAAAAAAATCAACGGAAATAAAATCAAATAAACGGAAATAAAATTAAGCATAAGATAAAAAACGGTAATCGAACACATTTTGAGCTCTCTCTATTTATTTTCCATTGCAATATTCCTCTCTCATTGTTAAGAACAATGAGATCAGTATTTTACTTTCCTCTCATATGAAGCTCTTCAAATTAGCCCATAAATATCAAAAAGGGACCCCGAAGACCTCAATGCTCCACAGAAATTACGAGAGTCTTTTATTTCGCACAATTTCCAAAAATATTCAGGCATACACATCGTAGATGTCACATGTTGGCGACATTAATTTTCTCGAGTGTCGAGGGCATTGGTTTGCCAAACGAATGCAGTGTGTTGCAAATTGTGCACGTTTTTCGTTATTTTTACGTATACGTGCGATACATTCCGAGCACAAGCTCAATCTAGATGCGACTGTGGATCGGATTCTACGATATGGACCAAACGAGCGCGATGCATTTTTCTTACGGAATAAACACGCCACAGAATAAACTTGTAGTACGAAAATACTAATTTTACGTAAAATTTTAGCGGAAAGCTAGCGTGATAATGCGGGAGAGAATTTCCGTTGTCATGTATACCTAATAGAATTAGATTCACACGTGATAGCCATTCCAGTATATTACGATATCAGTATAAAATGTCGGACTCGAGTTCTCGCGTTCTCGTCATCATTTATATGCATAGAAAGAAAAATTCAACGGCTCTGAATTAGCCGTGAAAATTTCGTAAAATTCGAGAATACATTTAAGCGCGCGCTTAATTCGAAGAAAATCTTTCGCTTTAAAATTATGTTATTACAAAGGTGAACTATTTGATTCCGGAAAGTTATACAGCTTAGTTATTCAAGGAATTAGAACATCCGCTTTTCGTATTAAGCATACCTAAATCCTTGCATTAAGCTTTAGCATAGAAGGACTAATGTTTACTAAAACACTCTGTGGACTTAGGTTGACAATGAACAGTAAGTAGATTTACCTGAAACTCTGTGACAAGATAATTTTAGGATCTAATATATCGCGATTATAAATGCAGCTCCGATAATAAAATATTATAACAAAAAGTATACAACTGTTTAATTTACATTTGTCACAAATACGATCTTGGATCGTTTATTTACAATATAAAATTAAATTTTCAGTAATTGAAACTAACTTTTTCAATTCTCACTCGAAATACAATTTGAGAAACACAAACTCGAAATTAATTATTAATTACTACCTGTATATTTTAGAATAATTTAAATCTAATCAAACCTAATTGCGTATTAATTACGTTGTGTGAGGAAAAGTTAATTTAGTCAAAATTTGTATCGTTTAGTATTAATTAGAATAAAACTATATTGCCATTCTGTTGAAAAATAAATTTACAATATTTCCTTAATTTTATTTTCAAGTTTTATAATGATTATTATAACAATTAAAATATTACTTTCTCATGTATAATAAATCACGTACGTACTAAACAATTTATGTAAAAAATTTAGTAAATGTTCCATATAAATATATATATACATATCTTATATAAAAATTATATACAGCAATTATCGGGCAATAGTTGGAAAATTCTAGGAAATAACTACTTGGATAGTTTATTGTACTTATTTTTCCAATATTGTTATTCGACCTATCGTTCTTATTCATTATGAGGCCGCACGTGGAGATCCTATGGATAATACCATCTACGTCTATCAGTTCATTTAAATATGCGGAATAAATCGTGCAATCCTCCAGCGTAGTGAGAAGAAACGAACAATAGTATCACTCTCATCTCACTCGGACAATAGACGACATGTTGCGGATACGCGAGTGTGCTTTACCTGTGAATGCGAATGATACTCTGTGCCGGCGCCGTTTGGGAATCTGAACCGGAAGGGACTGTGTACGGGACAGTTGATGCGAAACGGGCTTTCCGCGGGCAGTCTGGGTGGTGGTGGATGGGTATGCGGGCCAAAAATCACACAGTCCATCGGCATAGGTCGCCCGGGGGCGTGATCGAGGGATCTGCAAGAATAGTTCATAGGCGGTCGTACAGCTGGTGGATGCTCGACTGGCGGTCTGCCTGGATGCTGCGCTTCGTGCTGTCGATGCTCCAGCAGCCGTGATATGTGCTCAGTCGATCGACAACCGTGCTCGTGAGGCCTTCCAAAATGATGATTGTGAATGTGACTGGCGTGATCTTTTAGCCGGCAAGGATGCTCTATGGCGCGCATCATACGGCTACGATCCATGCCGCTACCTATACTGCCCGGTGACATCGAAGATGGAGCGACGGGATGATCTACGACCGAACGCGGTTGCTCCGTGCGGATTTGTTCCATTGATCTGCTCATTCCCTCCATCGGTCGCATAGAATGATGGTGTTCCATACGCATCGGATCAGATGGTGGTTGACGTATGATGGAATCGATCGATCTCATCGATTCCATCGATCTCATCGCCTCTGTTGAGCGCATACCGTGATCGAACGGACGCATCGGCGAAGGATCGGTCGATCTACACGGCCTCTCCCAGCATCGCGGCACCGTCGCCGCACCACTGCCTCCGCCAAACACTCCGCCACCGCCGCCTCCACCGCCACCGTGACCTTGAGGTACCCAACCACCCGCGTACGGATGATCCATCGCCGTTGCGAGCCGCCGTTAGCGCGCTCGTACTCACGGATCTCGTAGTCGCATGGCCCTATCCGGTGCCATGATTTACCCTTATCCACTGCCGCGTCGTCACGCACTGTCACTCGCGAAGTTTAACGCACGCTGTCGTTGGCGCGTCACGACGCGTTACGTCGCACGTCTCGGACAGCGCGATCCAGATCGGCGAATGAGAATGAGAATAAGCACAGAAGAAATGGAGATCACGAATTGCGACGCGCGAAGAAAAGATACACAAACCAAATCACGCTAAGAATACGCGAGGGTGAGAGATGTCGAACGAGAGAAACGCGAGCAAAGAACGAGGCCGAGAGACAGAGCGCGGATTGAAAGACGGAAGTAAACAAAAAAATCGTGAAATGCAAAACAAAAATAAAATATCGGCTATCCAAGAGTTTCTTCGCGAACTAGAAAAAAG
Organism: Cyphomyrmex costatus; assembly: GCF_001594065.2. Taxonomy (NCBI): domain Eukaryota; kingdom Metazoa; phylum Arthropoda; class Insecta; order Hymenoptera; family Formicidae; genus Cyphomyrmex; species Cyphomyrmex costatus. The sequence goes on along the minus strand of NW_017278534.1, from coordinate 2,966,001 downwards.
TTCGAACGATGAAGAAAGCCGTACGCGAGTGCGGCAGCGACGGAAAACCGACGCATCGCGATGCCGCGCTCCCCAACACTGAACCTCGCAGCCTCGACTGCCGCGCAGTCCCTCCACGCAAACCAACCAACCGACCCACTATCCTCGACAGCCACCCTCACCCCCCGCTACCTAGTCATCCCTCCCACACGTATGTACCCTTCCATACCCCGGCGTGTCTCATCCGCCAGCATCACCAACCCCTCAGCGGCAACGCGGCTCTCCTTCATCCCTCTGGACCGCAATGTTCGCCCACCATCTATGGTTCAACTCTCCTTCCTCACCCTCTCGTCCATTACTACCGACTTTCTTCCTCAACCGCAATACTTCCTTTCTTCTCCTCTTCACGAGGTGCCGCTCCTTCTCCCGTAATCTTCTACTCTCGCTTTTCGTCTCCTCTCTTACTATTCCTCTAATTTCCATGCCAGGAACAATCACCAATGAATTTACCATTTATCCTCCTTTCCTAATTCAAATTTACCTTCCCTACTCTTACGTACGATCCTAGATGCGATCGTAGATCTTTCTTGCGCATGTAAACGTTCTATTCTGGTTCACCCCTCGCACTCGTTCACTGTTTCTTTCAAAAAATAGAAATGATTGGCTCTCTTTTGACTTCTTCTGTCTCATTTGGATGCCAATTTCTTCATTATTCAAGAAAACCAGAAAGTGGGTCAGGAGAAGTAGAAAGCTCGAGGCGTTGGTCCAAATAAGAAAGGAAAGATGTGCATGATTGGAGACCGAATATCAGGGACTAGTATATGCATGTCCCATACGCCGAAGGCGCGTGAATGAAAAACGGCCGATCGATTCCTCCACGAGTAGGTGGCTCTCCTAACTCTACTCATTCCCGTATATACTATCCCCAATTCCCGTGTCATTCAAGCGTTAGACGGATGCTCTCTTAGAGCTATTAATTACATGTAAGCTTTCACGTCACAGCACAATTCGTGCCCCCTCTTTACCCTCAAGTAAATTATTGATAAGCTTCATTGAACGATATCGGTACAAAGTATATTTATTTAAGTAAAATGCTTATTAAGACTTAAAGTATTAAATTTTAGATAAAATTTAAAATTATCAGCAGTAACTATGCTAAATAACGGAGAATATGAATAATTTATAAGGAGAGAAAAGGAAGCAGTAAAATTTAAAAATGTATCAGGTACAACCCCTGAAAAAAATGACTGAAATTAGAAATTTATACTTTCTGTATAAAAATGAATGTTATATAAATGTTATTATGTGTATAAAATGATCGTCCAATAAAAAGGTAATATTTATTAATACAATTTTATAGTTGAAATGAAAGTTTTCTCGTTTTATTTGAATTATTTTTTAAAAATATGTCTACTCTTCTTACTAAAATAATTTTTTATTTAAATTTTAAATTACTGCCAAACTTTTTAAATTATCTTCAAATACAATCTAGAAAAATATACAATTTTTATATTCTTTTTATTTTGTTAAAAAAATACGTGTAATATCTACATCCTTAACATAAAATTTAGTTTGAATTCAGAATCCATAGTCTCCCTCTTGTGAATAATATATATAGAAATTGAGTTTCTTTCTTTCTCATTCCTCGATTGAATGATATTTCCCAGAGCCAATATAAACCGTGCTAATAAATATTTTACAAATATACACAAGGGAAAATGTGGGAGTGCGTACTGATATATATTGATATGAGCAGCAAATAGCCAGAATATCCCACTAGGCATTATTTTTTAACGACAAATTCAATGGTCAATTTGAAGTTGGTTTTTATGTGCAGTAAATATGTTGAAGAAAATCATTATTTGTAAAATATTTCCAACTTGTACCATATATTTTTTGTCAGTTTTACGCGAGTGTACAAAAACAAAAAAATTCTATTAAAAACAAAATTATTTTCAAATTGACTAAGAAAACTGTCGTCAAAAATGATATAAGAGGAGCAGAAAGTTTTATCATAACAACTTTTTCGAGATTGCAAACACGAAAAAAGAAAATATCAAAAATTCTATTATAAAGCGACATTGACAAAATGACACTGTTCTCATTTTAATTGATATTGGGCGATATAAATTTTAGTCAAATCGAACAATCTTTCTTTCCAACGTAATTAATACGCACCGAAGCTTTTACACTGCGCATTCGATACAAATCAACGTGCCTCTTGTTAAAGTTCTACGATGATTGAATAGCTATGCTTGTAAAAAAAAAACGTTCAATCTATTTTGATACATCTCCACTGCGTACAATAAAAAAATTTTTATTGATGTGTACAATACAATATTTGAATTATCAAACTATATATATTATACCGTTAATATCAATGGAATATTCGAAAATATAAAAGTAATAGCATTTTCGATTGTAGTGGATTTGTATCAACTTCAATTGGATTAATAATGTTGTATGTTTTACTATTGGTAGAGCATGTAACGTTAACCAATAGCAGAACATTAATTCAACTCAGGTCGATGCAAATCCGGTACACTTAAAAACTCTATAATATTTAAACTCTTCGTATAATTCAGCACACAATAATTGTGATTATAGAAACAATAAATAAAAACAACAAATTTTTTGTATGTTTGTGCTAAATACATCCTTAATTTTAGTTGTGTTGATATATAATAAAATTATATATATTTACTGATCATTTCCAAATGTATACACCATTACATACATATATATATATATAAAATATATAATAACTTTTAAATACAATTATCAAACCATCTCATATTAAAAATATTAAAATATTTAAAATATTTAAACAATGTTTCGCTATAAGCAGACTGATAAACTCAACTCACTTTAAAATAATTGCTGTCCTTATCATATTTTGTGCATTATCCCGATTGAATATAATGAAGCTATTCGAGTCACACCACTTTTTAAATCAAAATGATGCAAGTCGAGTTTCTAGCTGTAAGCTAAACAGGCATTCGCCATTACATCACACATCTTGAATAATTCATTGCTTGAAGCCAGCACAGTGTAATCCTTAAATGTATTCCGTCATTTAGCAACAATGCTAATTCTCCATCTATTTTCAAGATAACCATTTTTGATGTATCTTATTTGCATTGTTTGAAAGATATTATTATAAAAAATCAAACAGTTTTTTCAAATTACTTTACAAATTACTTTAAAAATATTGCATTCCACAAAATTCTTTAATAAATCTTCTTTACTCAATAATTTTAATATTTTCTAGCTTATTGAAACACTGAATCCCAAGTTTACTGAAATTTTATCAACAGACTTGACAATGATTTCTACATGGTCACGTTCACGTTCTGCAGCAAAAACATGACACGCTAACCTACATTCCAAGGCTGACCTATATCTCGATACGTGTATTCAAAAAGATCGTGTCGCAAGATTTTTCGCATTCCTATGCATGCTTGTCAATATTGTCGATATGTTTAAGTAGAAAACATTATACACACCATAATTATGTTCAATAGCAATTACAGAATTATCTAAATTATTATTTGCTTATAGGAAATAATAATAGTGATTCATATAGCAAAGTAAAAATAAGATTTTTGATTTTGGAATATCAGGCATATGTACAATTAAAATACCTAATACTATTTAGAAAAAATACTTTACTAATGAGAAATTTTATATGAGAATATTTGCGACTATTTATTAACTATAGTTCGCAACATAAATAATTAAAATATAAGCTATATTTACACACACATACACACACACACACACACACACACACACACACACACACACATATACGACTTATTAAACACAAATTGCGGCACTTAATGACAGCAAATAGCATTAACAGTTTTTACAGCATTTCAATGAATCACATTAAAAATGTATGAATCTATAAAGCAAATTCGCAGTAGGCAATCACACTCTATTAATTTCTAAGAGAATTTATGAAATTTTACTGCATCCTGCTCAATCAAGCAGATCGATCATTAATAATATACTCGTATTTGCATCGATTAGCGTTGGTAATCATGAATATCTTGCGCAATCAATATATATTTTGTAAATTAATTCTATCCCTCAGGAAACCTAATCTATCCTGATGATACCTATTTATTTTCTAAAATATCCTGTTACTAATTGCGCTGATATATGTATGGTCACTTGTACATAAAACGTCCTTGTCCTATTTACGAAACCTTTGTGCAATTTGCGAAATGGAGATATACTTGCCAAAGCTTAGCCTGATTACTTATAAAATTTAAATTCGTTATAAACGAAGCAAGACATGCATAATTTGTCATAACAATATTCGAGAAAAAAATCAAATTGTTTAAATCATTTCATGTCCTTTATTTAATACTTTAAATACATGGTAATTCTTTTCGTATATTCGATTCTATTAGTTTTTAATGATATAGACAACAATTCAAAAGGCCTGAGTAATTAAGCATTTTCGTTCAAATAATCTTGTTAGAGTACAGATAAAGGAAAGTGAATAAAGCACTCTAGGTCGAACCACGACCTAGCAGCATGCAGTAGTAGAATCTTGTTTGAGTCAAACCACGCTTGGAAAGTAAGTCAACTGCATCGCACATGCAGTAAAGTTGTAATCACTCAATGTCTATACTAACAAATAGCTATTGTATTAATCAATTAATATATTTTAAATTAAAAGAAAGATTTATGTAAAAAACTAATTATGTTAAAAATAAATTATATATTTAATAAATCTTTTCCAGATGCACAAATAAATTGTACATTTATATATGCTTCACTTCAAAACACGACAAAACAAGCTTTTGTATTATATTTTTATTAAATAATTGCTTTAAATTCATGCTAATGTAAATTCAACGAGAAGGTTGCAAACTAATGAATTACAAATTCATTAATATTTCCCGCGACCGCGCAATCGACTCCTTGATTATCGCTATTCAGATAGATAAAATCTACATATATTATTCATATTATTCCATTTATCGTAATATCAACATTCAAATTTGGATATGGGTATCACAATTTTATGCGTTTATTCCAATCCTTTTATCATTATAATTTCTCGATCTTTCCAAGGAAACCTATGATTCTTTTTGTAAAATAAATGATACTTTATATTATATAAACAAAAGCACAAATGCATTTTGCTGGTATAAAACTGACAAGTAATGTATATCAGCTAATATTCATGTCTATATGCAGACATAGAATCATACAATATCGATACTGTGATTGGCGCGTATTCTACTCAATAATTCTTAATCCTCTTATCTAGGATTCGTTTTAAGCCTTTACACGATAAAGTTCGTAGTCGTCTGCATAAAGATGCATGGAAATTTTATTAATAATAATAAGAACTTTTTGGATAATATATTATAAAGTTGCTACAAATTTTTCTAACTTACAAAAAATTACAATGATATTTGTCGGTAATAGAAAATTTTATAATATAATTATGATAAAATATATTCAGAATATTCAAACTAAGAGCATGTTTTATTAATCCAAAAAATAAACTATGTTAATTAGTAAAATAACGTGAGTCTATCATATTAATTAATAAGCTGATTCGTGGGTATAATTACTGAAACGACTTTACTTCACCAGCAACTAAACGCGGTCATACTTCGAACATGGTTTTACTACTGAACGTTCTTAGGTCATGGTCTGACCTAACGCGCTTTATTCACTTTCTACGTATATTCTGTACACTGCACACTACAATAAGATCCTTTCAACAGTAATGCATAATTATCTCAGATTTAGAATATTGTCTACACTACTTTGAAGTCACGAAAGAATCGGAAAAGAGCTAGTAAAAGCATGAATGGGCAAAATTAAGAAATTCATAACTTTAAATCAACTTATACGTTATTCTATAATATTCTATAGGGCAGACTAAAGTACAGCAACTGAATTTTAAAAGACGGATAGTTCTCTTTCAGCGCCAGTGTCTTCAAAGTTGAACGTAACACTCGTAAATTATATTAAGTAGCTCTTAATAACGTTAACATCTTTGTGAGGGTTAAATAGGATTTCGCGAATTTTCGCAAATATTATTTTGTTATTGCCACGTCTTTTCTATTCCGTGGAGGAGTTATATTGCTTCCTGCTCATTCACAGAAAATTTTGTGTGATTTTATATGCTTTTATACAAAAACAATGTTTCTTTTTCCCTTGGTACCCCTGCCTGCATAAGTTTCTTCTACAGTACACATCATAAAATGTTAACATATGGTACCTGTGCGGTTAGTAGACCCACAAAATTTCCACAAACATATATACATCAAAATCTCCATAAACGAATACCTAATGTCGGAATCATTCCCGTCGCAAATACAAGGCATAGATTCTTATAACACGCGTCCGATATTTCTCGGCTCGTATTTTCCGCCGAATGATCCCTCTATCAAAGTAATGCAACAAATTGGGTTAACGGATGCACATACGTTCGGAGTTATCCCAGCATGACGCAAAATATTGGGAAGCTTCTATAGAAGACGTAGTGTGTGATGGCATAAATTCGTTGAAACCTTCAGTCGATACTTGTTTAAAAATTTTTATCGTAAAGTTTAAAACGAAAACGCGAAGAACTTTTACCTGCATTTAATAACTTTAAAACTTTTCATTTTCTAAAACGTCTTAACTCGGTCTCTTTGCGAATTACACTAATTTACACAAAAAAAGAAATATTCTTTTAATTACTTTGAACCAATAAAACGAGGTATACTTTCTTATACAGATTTTTGAATGCTAAAATCAATGTCACAAGCCAAATTTCATTAGAATATCATGATTCAGAAAAAATGATTTTTAATGTGCACAAATAGTTTTTTTGGGATATGTGTAGCACTTTTTGTAAAAAAATGTGAGCGTTATTTAAAAATACTAGTTTAAAGTAACTTTTTATAACTTGGTATTATTTTTAGTATTATTTTGTTACACACATGCAGAAAATATTCAGTGTGTCTTCTTATAATAGTTTCTTGATTAATTGAATTAAAATGTTAAATAAATAATAAATAGAATAAATTTAATTTTTTACATTAGGATAACTAAATAATTATTAATGTTCTTTAGTATATATACATATATAATTATATGTATATTATTTGAAGAAATAAAATTTCTTAGCTAGAAAATTAAATCAGTCATTTATACAGTACGTACAAATAATTACGGAACTAAAGAAAGTAAAATATGCAAGACCAATTCATTATCTTTTACGTTAAAACTTTTAGAACTACTTCAAAGAATATTTATTATAGATCTTTGTTTTTCTCGAACCAACTTTGATTAATGTATTTTTACGAATGTAATTCTTCGGTTCAGCTATTTTATATGTTAAATTAAAAGAACTTCGAGCGTTAAATAATTTCAGAGAAACAAAATTTTATTAATAAAATAATTATTATAAACTTATAATATTATGCAAAACTGACAGCATGAAAAATCATGGCAAATTTTAATTAACAATTTCGCCTGAATAATTCCCCTGTCTCATATCACTTATCTCTGATGCATAACACAAAACACGCATGCAATCAAATACGCATTAAATATCTAATCAAGCGAACGATTTTCAATTTAATTCTGTGATTTATGCGGTATCATCACATTAACCGTACAAACCAAAATAATAAAATATATAAAATACAATTATATATTTTTTAATTTAGTTTTTATTCGAAAGAATTAGTCACTGGTGAATTAATCTGTATTATTATCTGATTTATCTAATTTTATATCATAGTTGACCACAAAGCTGGATTTAATAATAATCCTTTATTATTATTATTATATATAGTACAGCTTCTTAAATTAATAATAATAATATTTATGAACATAATTAATACGAATAATATTTATGTTTTTAAATGATTTGTTTGGTAATACTAGTCCAAATAACGTATTTTAAATTATTTTCTCTTCTAAATTTTAGTCAATAAGTAAAAAACTTATCCTAAAACTTTAAAAAATTAATGAGTTTTTAAATGAAGACTAAAAAAATAAATAAATATTATTTAAATGCATATTAATATAATTATCTTCATCCACTTTGTAAGTCAGAGATTTGAAACAAAAAGTTAATAGAAAATTGAAATAAAATAATGATCGCAAAGATTTTGATTAATTTTCATATATAAATCTATCTTCCGTCGACAAATCTTTAAATAACTTGTTACTATCTGCGAATTTATTTTTCCAGTCCAATAACACCAATCAATTGTTTCAGGCTCTGTTAGACACATCGAAGGTTATATTTGCAGAAACTTTAAAGAATTTTTGAAAAGTATACTGAACTTCTATATATATATATATATAAATATCTTTGAAGTTAAAAAGACAGTGACGTAAATGAGAACAAAATCTGTCCTAAAAATCTATTTGTTCCATTATGGCCATTTCAAAGTTTCGAAGTCGAATCTTTTGTGAAATATATTATTTACGTAGAAAACAATAATACCGTACTTCAAAGATCTTTGTTTCGTTGGCGACCAAAACTTTTCAATGTCGCATTGTGCTTTAATCGTGCATACCGATCATTGTTGGTTCAGCGGTTCAACACAGATTTGTACATCACGATGTCAACATCGGATGAAGTTATACAGCATAGATAGCAACACCTAAGAAAATACGTATACGCGCGAACTGATACCTGACCATACGTGTGTGAGAGAGAATTTCGAATTGCACTTGCTTGAAGATTAACGACATGACACCGCATCGATCGTGCCTGTACGTCCTCGTCTCACTTTCAAAGAAGAAGAAGTAATAAGGAAAGATGGATGCGAGTTCGCTATCTTGGTGTTTACATCAAGTCTAAAAAGAAAGATGACGGCACAAGGAAAAGGAACTGTCTCTCCCGCTCCGGAACTGGACGGATACTTATTGAAGCAATTAAGAGTTTTAATTACGTACGATTATAAGTTTAATCGGACGTCGTTCGTAATTACCGCAAGCTCACGCGAGCGCATTACCGTTCGCGATATATCATTCTGTCACACCGAGCCTCTCCGCGTTACCGTTCGCGTTTCCATTGCGTGGCCTCGATTTATCATACACTCCGCCAAGGTTGGTGAGACCACCGAATGAAGACTGCAAACGCGGATGTAAATAACTCAAGGGCGACACGATACAATAGCACCATATTATAGTCATGCATTGAAATAGCAAATTTCAACGAATGTATTCCGTAATAATAAAAAAAGGGGAGCAATTAAGCCCGCAAGCGGTATTCCGTCGAGTAGCTAAACGAAAGGGCTGTCTTTGTACAAGTCATAATTGTTAAAAATCAGAGAAGAGCTTCTAATGTACAATGATTTTCATTGTCTGCAATAAAGAGAACATTAATTTTGTAGTAGAGAGTGAATCTTACAACGCGGTACTTTTTAGATTTATTACACGCAATTTCGCGAAATTACCACGCAAAGCTATGCTATGCGCAAAAAATTTATGTATACTCCCTGATTCACGAGTCCTGTTGGTTCTCATGACCAGACATTAGGAACAAATAACGTGTTCTAGAAACCTTGCCAAGCTCAAGTAGTAACTGGCACCGCTAATTCGCGTAAGTGGTAGCGTTTTATAACTTAGAGTCTGAGTAGTGAATTAACACGTTTTTACCAATTTCATTCATCGTGTTAGCGACATATTTGGCACAAATGCCACTTGCAATATAGAAAATACATATATTAAGATAAGAAATTAATTAAGAGATGAATTCGGAAGTATTGATCATAACGCCATTCACATTAACATCATAAATAATTTTGCATCTCTAGAAAAATAGCGACGTAGAATTTTTAGGAATATATATTATTATTATCAATAATTAAATTGCGGATTTACTTTTCCATTTTTGTGAATATATCTACAAAAAATAAATTATAACTCTGTACTATTTTCTAAATTAATTAAAATATGTACAAAAATGTAACAGTTGTCATCATGTTCTTAAACAAAAAATAAAGTAAAATTAAGATAAACTACTAAAACTACCTTCCACGACATAAAAGCATAATTTGCGAGTTAAATAAAATACTCGCTAGTTATGTCATGTTACTCGCGTCATATTTGGTCGTGTTAACGTGAAACCGCGTTCGGAGATACCGCTGCTTTTGTATAATTCTCATGCAAACGTAATGTACAACGTGTTTCGCTATATTCCGCCTTCATGCATTCCATATCACGGCAGGTTAAAGTGCATTTTTTTCATTCCTACTTTATCTCCGTCACATTTATTTTATCAAGAATTTCCAAACGAACGCGGCGAACGCGGACATTCCCGGGGGTTCGTTTAAATGCGGCGGTGTCGTGCTCGCGATTTACGATGGGCTTTTTGCGGGACCTCGTGCGACGAATATAATTCAAGGGCCAATCAATAATTGATAACCCTAATAAATTGAATCTCATTGTGATTCAATTACGGTCTGCTTCCGCTTTTCACCATCGACACTTGGTGCGACGATTACTCAGCGCATTGACCGCCGCTATATGCAATGTACACATTGTCGATGCATAACACTCGAAATTATTAATAAGAGGGAATTAAGGTTCGTTTATCGTGAGTGGATTATCGTGAATAGGCGAAGAAAAATATGGAATAATCGGTGCATGTGCTAATTAAAATTATGGCATGTACCAATGGCTTATATTACTAATCCTTATGCGACGATATCACAAGTTGTTTCAATTATTTTTGTTTGAAATTAAAACCCGATGCAACTCGCGCGATTACATTAAAACGAACAAACTGTTTAAACGAACAAGTTGTACATCGAATATTTAATGTAGCCAAGTGGCAACAACATTCGGTATTAATCTGTAAAACAAAAATTCCAGTTAATATTTCACTTATTGTTAGAAAATACTGTTACGTACTTCTAGTCTTGTTACACACAATTTTTAATATGGTTGTACTTTTAGCACAAACTGTATGTATTAAAAATCAACACAAAGAATAATTTAAAATTGGCTTCATTTTTTAAAATTAAATTATTTGTAAAACTGATAATCGATTAATCGCGACCATGAATGTACAGAGTTTTTTTGAATACGAAAATATACATATCTCTTTTGCAAATAATCCGAATTTTATTCTCACAAAATCGTTTAATCCAATGCGTCTTTCAGTATCGTCGTGCTTTTAAATCGTGGCTCGCCTTTTATCTAATTACGACCAAATGTTTCGATAGAAAGTATATCATGCCACAGGACAGCATGAGATTATTGCAAAATTCCACACACACAATTACAGTTTATTAAAACAACTGAACATATACAAATGTCAAATGTTATCGGAAAGCCATCGGTCACGAGAACTTCAATAAATTTTAAATTGTACGGAGTTCGATAGCGTAATAATAATAAATTTAGCGTAAATAACTTATGGTTAAAGCTTCCGATATTTTTCAGTTTTCATATTCCACATTTAAAAGAACAGAAACAATGGAAAACCATGTAATCATATAAATTCATTAAATAAACAGAATAAAATAAAATCTTTGCGAGCATTCTGTCCATGTCACATTAAATGTTAATAATGCTGTTGTTTTAAAATTAGTTACGCTATTCAATGTTAATTTAAAGTTAATAAAATCAGTTCGTAAAGTTAGAAAGATGTTTAGTTTAACTTAAAGCATAAATGCAACAATGAGTGTACAATTTCTAACAAATTATACAAGTTATTATAATTTATGAAGAAAATGCTTTGTCGAGCTAGAAGATAACCACACCTTATAAACATCCGCATAAAACAAAAAATAAAAAATATCTTTTAAATAACTCTTTAAAATTTGACTTAACGTCAAAATAACTTTTTAAACTAAATATTATATAATAGAAACATCATTGTATATGTCGTAGTATAAAATTGAATAGTACTTGAGATCAAAAGTTACGTCAACCTAACTAATTTTCGAAGAGTTATGAGACATGTGTATGTCACGCGTCTGATAACTATCTACAACTAATTTACATGCGGTATCCTGGATGGCCTAATTTTCACGTCCGAAGGGCAGGTGAGGTTCGATCTAACGAGAATTAATGTTGCAACAAACAGGTCGTATTTAGGTTGCCAACTAATGGATCAACAGTCGGATCTGCAACTACCGCTCAACGTCAATAATTGGAGCAACGAACAGTTTGTGTGCTCCTTACACTGGAGAACTAAATTATGGCTTTCATAATCTTGTCAAACTATGCACTTGCAATACTATATTGCCACGTGCTATTAGTTTGACAATTGCGTATGTAGTACGCCTACTATGAGTACATTCGAAAACGTATTGTTAGATATTGTTCGTTTACAGATATTCACTTACAATTATTTTTATCTAAGCTCTCAATAAGATTAGAAACACTCCATATTAGTCTAATAAAATGTCATTAAAAAAAAATATATTTTATATAAGGAAATTATTTGCAATCGGTAATTTAATTCTTACTAAAAATTTAATTTTTAATAAAATAATTTATTTTATAACATCACATCTATAAACAATTAATAACGACGAATTAAAATTTCTAAATAATAATATTGACTTGAAAAGATAATAATAATAACTTTTCTATCTCTTTATTTTACAAGAACTTATAAGAAAATATTTTTTATTGCTTTTTTTTAATGCATTTCATTATTAAACCAATTAATAAAAAGAAATTGTGATTTATATAGATCGTTTACAAAGCTGCACGAATGGGAAGCGATATAAGCCGTATGGAAAGATCTATGGTAGTCATTATACTTCCCGATTAACATACAAATCCGTTGAAGCATTATGCTATCATAATGTGAACCAAACGGTCGTTTTAAACTTCAGCTAAGTGAAAGTCATAAAATTGGCTTTCTCAAGTAAAGTTCGACACGCTGTGTGATCTGTCAGTTGTAAAATGAACACCCATTCTTGGCATAAACTTAACAATACCGCAAATACATCGAGCGAGGTACTCTCCGTGAGCTTCGCAATTTTTCACGATCAGAGGATACTAAAAATTCGTGCGCAGATTCGGATCGTTACCCCGGACATACGTATTCGTCCAAAATGGAATAGAGAGAGGAGTAAAATATATAATTATTATATTTTCATCTTAATAGCCTCTGTTAAAAATATCAATATGAATTCTACATCTGATAATGTTCTATGAGATTAACTCTTCTAGGTATAATACATCAACAAATGTCATATTGCTAGCGTATTGAAAAGAAGTTAATGTCAACCATGCGTGTGCATATCTTGCAGCAATATATCATAAAAAAAATTTCATTGTCAAAATATAAATTGAAATATTCGTTGAAAAAATTTGTTCTGATTTGAATCATATAAAAATAACAAAAAGAAATTGTGTGCATATAAAAGTTAAACGTATGTAAAAAGCGATTTATAAATTTGCATCAGAATGATTTACAAAGTTGAAAACTGATATGACAATATTAAAACAACTGATCTCTTTTTGCAGAATACATTCTGTACGTGTGTATGTTTGTAAAAGTTTCATATAATTTTACGAAACAGTATTATAATATGTATATTTTGCATCACTGTGTTATTAGATCTATTCTTTGTACCTACACTTTTCGTGTTTGAAATAAAAGAACGTGTTCATAGTGAGAAAAGGAGAAGAGGAATGAAAAATATATAATATGCGAGAGTGTGAGTAAAAGGAACAGACTTGTTCATTGTTATGCGTAGCGATACAGCGCGAAATACTTCTTTTTTTCGAGCATTATTTTAAGGCGCACTATATAACTGTAATTGGTACTCTTTAATTTCATTTTTCACGATCAGAGGATACTAGAAATTCGTGCGCAGATTCGGATCGTTACCCCGGACATACGTATTCGTCCAAAACGGAATAGAGGAGTAAAAGCAGCAGAAATCCTGTTCGTTACGTTGGCTTTAAGGGACGCTTGATATTCAACTAAAGTACCATTTTGATATTCGTTGCACGAGGCAAGCTCAGTTATATTATTATACCAACGGTTTGCGTAAGCCGCACGAAACGTATTGCACATCGCGCGTTAGACGTTAGTAAAAGTTGACTCTCTATCCATCTATAATTTTTTAAATTTTATTCTGTGCAACTTAATGCGCTTATATTTTCCCTTATTTTCAAATTCCTGCCAGCCGTTCCTATGACCGCGAAATATGCAAATTATTGTACTTCTCTATGCAAACGTGGTCTACCATCCCAGTCGGAAAATTCTTCGAATTCTATGAGCATGCCCACTTGGTTTCCATTTCTCCACTGCATCTGTGTGTGACGCATTCGCCAAAATCGTAGATAGGGTACACCCAACGAGTATTAAGAACATTTCTCGTTTTTACACATTTTTGCTGTTTGTCTCGTATATTACAGTATATTTACAAGAAATATGTGTGAATGTGTGTGTGTATCACATCAATTATATTATCTTTAGATTATTATCAGTCGGCACTTGTCATTTGTAACGTTCACAAGTGTTTGGTTTAATCATTTCGTTTATTAGATTATATGATTGACTCTTTTACACATAAAAGAATGATTTTGACTATTATTAGACACACGATTTAATTTTATCATACATGTGACTTGTCTGTTGAATTGAAAAAATTTTAACATTCAGTAGACCAGCTGTTTCGGAACAATTTCTGTCTATCAACGTACAATCCATCAGAGGGTTAGCGTAACTATCCATGTTCTTGGTTTTATCCCTTTATGCGTCCACTGTTTTTTACGATTATAATTATAGAAAATCTGAAGATGGCTCGATCTCAAGAAGCCAAAACATGTAATTATATTGTTATACCATCGAGACATTTTAATGTTATACCACCGAAACATGTGTAAGAGTTCTAACAAAGATTTTTATTATTATATGTCTATATTTTATATTTAAATCTTATTGATTATTAACTCTTACTTGCCCTTTACTTAGATTTTTATTTTTATTTAATAACAAGAGTTTTTATACATATATATTTATTATTTTTGAATTATATTCAATGTCATTATAAATAAGAAAAAAATGTATACATACAAAATAATATAATATTTTAGCAATAATCGACATAATCAAGTCTGTATGTTTATAATAAGAATAATAGAGAATAATGGAATGTTCACACATACACACATACTACACCAAAATTGTTTATTTCCGCATGATTTCAATGAGAAAAGCAAAGAGTCACTGTAGTTCTGGCGAATGAGATTTGCGCATGCTTAATTTTTCACAACCAGGCGAAACTTCGTTAACGTTATACCTCTCAACATTACATTTTTTAAATTATGCTCGCGCTTTATATCGCATTTTTCTCTGAAGGTAAATGAAAAAGGTATTAGATCTCATTGCAAAGATATAATATAAAAATTCAATAACAATTTAGTTCCTGATAATAATATCATAATTATAACTAGAAAACACTTTTTTCCATCTAATTAAAAATTATATAATTTTTTAATTTTATGATTATGTGTTACATATTTCGATAATATAAGAACAATTATTTGAAACAAATCAAATAGGTATTATTTAAAATATTACATTTTAATCTTAAAATTCAAAACAATATTTAGTCAGAATTGAATATTAAGTTTTAATAAATTATTTTATCAATTAAATAATATTAAAATATACTTCTCTTAAATAATATTATATCCTATAATATGAAAGTTTTCTTTCTTTATGTAAAATAGTGTAATAAAATTAATCCATTGATTCAAAAAGACACGATATCAGTCATATTAATTATAATAAAGTATAAATCGTAATAGGTATATTTTTGTATAATATAAATCTATTATAACAGATATAAAGTAAATTTAAAAATAAATGTTTATACGCATTCAAAAATTTAACTTTATTAAATTGCTTTATTTCTTATGATAATAAAATCACGTAATAATTAATTCTACGTAGGAGATAAATATGTAATAAAAATATCCTATTTATTATTTCTTTATATTAAGATTCTACAGCTTTTACAGAATAAAAAATGGAACTTCGAAATGTAATTATAAAGTTCGTTCCTTCACAAAACATTAACTTATTTATATATATTTAAATATTTAAATTAATAATATATATGTATGTGTAAAATTCCAAGAAATGTTTTCCACTAAAAAATTTAGAACTTATTGATAAAAATTTTTGGATTCAAATTTAGCAGTAACTTAATAACTAAAATATAATATTTCCAATTTGGTTTTTGATGTACTTTTTTTACTATTACTAATATATATATATATATATATAGAATAAATGATTGCAGTTTATATATAATTTTTAAACTTAAAACAATTATTACTAATTATATTATGACAGTCATTTGCAAGTATCCACATGTAATGTGTTTGCATACGATAAATGTATATATGTGTCAAACATAATCTTTCCATTGCATAATATATATTTTACAGGAAATGAGTAGCATTTATTCTTTTATTTACGTTTGTAAATACGGCTCTGAGATTTACCTTGTTAAATAGGTCAGTATTTTATAATGTAGACACGCAATTTATCTCATTATGTAACAACTTCGCTCTGATATTCAATAATTAATAAAAAATCTGATTAAATCCGCTTCATTCAATAATTAGTCAAAGTTCATCAAAATGTTCAAATACGAATCGCTTAAGAAAAATTCAATTTACCTCTTTAACAATTTAATTACACCCTTTATCATCGTTTTGCAAAAAGTTTTAATATCTAACAGATATAGTAAAGCGTAATAAATGGAAGAGATGTTGTAATATTTTGAGTATGAATTTAGTACTTTAGTATATTATAACGAAATATGCAGACGAAAAAGGTTGGTTCGCTTAAGCACGGACTTTTCCTCTTTGAAGTGTTTGAGACACGTTCAGGTACTGTGCTCACATACATTTCATGATACTAGAAACCTCAAGAGTACTTGCTCGTACAGTAAATATCACGAGTGACAACGTTATGATAATTTATCAGCACTCGCAATATATGACAAATATTATTATAAAAACTGAACTTTTAACTGAAACACGTGTGCACAAGACACACATTACAGCAAAAACAAAATTATGGAAAATTTATGCATGCTGGATTATGTATAAGCGTGAGCAACAATATTTTATCATGTAAATATCTGAACAAATTACTAGACGGAATTTTATTTCCACTGCTAAGCTTTGCTCTTAACTGCTACAGTGTATTTTTCTTAAATATCGTTTATATTTCAAATAAAATGGATTTATTATATGCAGCTGTATTGTAATGTATGTGTGTGTGCGTGTGTGTGTGTGTATATATAAGTCATGTGTAAATGAGCTCGTAACTGGTATCATCGTATTATGGTTACAGCACACTTTTTCCCTGTATCCTAAATTTCAATTAAGTCAAATATTACGCAAAAATTATTTGGACGCGTTTTGTTCTAATTTTCAAACATCGTTACCCTAATCTGATTGCACTTTTATTTTACGAGCAATGTATTCTTTTAATGACTAATTTTATGGTTCACTTCAACTTAAAGAGAAAATTATTATATTATAAAAGTCATAATGCTATAATTAAAATTCCCTAGACATATTAAAATTGTTAGTATATGACAAAAAATTATTTAATAAAAAAGGAAAAACTAGAACGATTTTTTACTTATTTTTCTGCAATACAGAACGTTTTTCCACTTTGATAACGCTTGGATAAAATATTCTGATTATAGCGAAATATCGTTCAATCATAATTCTAGTTAAAATAGAGCATTATAGCCAAGATCCTTCTTTAGACTTTTCGCAGAGACTAGCACCAAAAACGCATTTTCTTGTCTAAATCTTAAATCACGAAAACTCAAGCGCGGGACCGAGATAATGATGATTAATTAACGTTTGCTTTTATATATCGGATATTAAACCACAGATAGAAGATAATTATTTTGATGTTCTATCGAGAATGCACCTAAGGAATAAGATAATCACATAAATTAAAAACAAAATCTAACGTCACTTAATTTTATCATAATTATTATTATTACGTAACCAAATTATATTTTTTTGCGCAATTATTTAAAGATTTACTAACAGAAAGTATTGTGGCTTAAAGCAAAAAAGAAAAAACAAAATTTTAAGTAAAACCACATAACATATGATTTCAATCAATTAACACATTGAGCTCCGACCAATTTTTATAGGTGTACCGCAGGAGACGTATGAAACTACCCAATATTCAGAAATTATTATTTTTTACGCAATTTGAGAACTTTGATTAGTTATTTTAGTATATTGCTGGAAATTACGGAAATATGTGTCACACGGTGTGTGTCGCTCAACATCAAAAACATAAAGTGATCGTAACTGTAACTGCGATAAATTTTAACTGCAGAGTCAAACACTATAAAATTATTGTCCAATCAAGAACAAAATTGTGATCCCTTGAAAAATATGTGAGAATGTGCAAAATATTTAAAAAATAATTCACTTTATTTCACATCAAAGATGTGATATGACAAAGACATATTATTGCCATTCAATATCATAATACAATTGCTGTAAAAAGTATTCTGACGTGTGTCAGAAAATTAAAAAGAATTAATGATCGCGTGATTCATAAATCGAGTTTGATTACTTTTATGAAAAATTTTACAAATTTTACATACAATGCAAGAAACATAATCAATATGCTACACGTGTGATATAGGATTTCGTAGAATTATACCGAAAAGTGAAATATCCAATTAAACTAGCAACATTTTGACCTCGTAACGAATTATTATCTACGCAACACATATACGAGAGAAAAACGTTCTAATACTTATATAAATAATTAGACGAAAAACCCTCTCCTCTCCGACAGTACGTGCCCCCGACTATCTAGGTTAATTAATCTTCTTCCATGTCGACCGACCGTTGACCTCGCGAACGAACATTAATTACCTTGATATTTTGCCGATGGTACTCCTTCGTGTGCGCGAGATAATATTTGTAGACGTGCGACGGTAAGGATTTCTTGGTCTCCTCGCCGATCCATCGGTGGGACTGCTCGAGACCGGGCGGTTTCGCGATGCGTGCTCCTGGAGAACGTTGACCCAGCGATCCACCGGGTGAACCCAAGCGAACCACGCTGGCTGATCTGTTGAGGGGATAACCGGTCGACGAACTCGGTGGCGGATGAGTGTGATAATAAGGATTTGAGGCCGGTCGGCCATCGGCAATGTCAACGTCGTGACGACGCGGCGATAGTGCCTCGAACGACCGCTGCCGCCGTGGACGTTCGTACCGATGATATTCCTGATGATATTCTTGATAATGCTCCTGTTGATAATCTTGATGGCGTTCTTGATGGCGTTCTTGATGGCGTTCTTGATGAAGATCCGGGTGGCATTCGTGACGGTGTTCCGGCTCCCGGACGGACGGATACGAATAGAGTGCCGGGCGTCGCAGCACACAAGGCTGGAGGCTCAAGACCGGCCTCTGGCAGATCCGGCATGGCGGACAGAACTGCGGGGTCCACGTATGATAGCAGCATCCCGGCGACCTGGAGCCAAGCGGGTCCCGGGTCGCAGGGTGGTTCATGACGAACCTCACATCGCATTAAGCACGCGACCTTCCACTCCCAGCCGCCGGCACGTTGTGCGTGGCACGTTGTCGTTGTTGCGCGGGCGACTACATCATCGTCGTCGTTGTCGTCACTTTGGTCACACGTAGAGGACGGATGATAACGTGGCGTGCAGGCATAGCGACATAGTGATATAGCCTTACGCGTGGTCCGTCATTGTTGGACGCGTAGACTGCGTTCAACATAATTCACATAGTGACGATCCGACTTGGATCCGATCGATCGATTACACACACGTCACTCGAGATGTCCGCACGATTCACTTCAGAATTTTCTCACTCGCGTGAGAAACTAATATTTATTTTCCACGCCACGCGTAACACTAAAGAAAGCGAAAAAGAAGATCGGTATTGCTCCGGTATCTATATTGAATGCGAACAAAATGAATGATATCTTGTAACGCATCATCTATGTAAAAAACGCGATAGTAAAAATTATAGTTGTGCGAGATTATCGACAATTTTTTTAAAAATTGAAATAATCGTGGCGATCGTTCGTTACTCGCATGATCATAAGTTCACTTTGCGTTATAAAATTGTTTTACAACGTTAAATATTGTTGATTGTTTGAGATACAGATAATGATTAATTAGGATTAATCCATAGCTGTGTATGTGTGAGATTACGGAGGATAGTTAGAATTGGAGGAGTACACGTTAGCAACTCTATCTTAGACTTGTCTCTCTCTCTAAATATCATGACTCTTGGCTTAACACTAACCAGTGCAGCACGAGTACCGAACTGCATACCGCTACATACAAACTTCTAATGTCTTTAGCGTACATCTACGTACAACGGCTTTATGTAAACAGGAAGACCTCGAGAATCGCGCGAGTGGTAATAAAGACCAGCACACAACAACACAAATGCAATCCACTGAAAGGACAGAGTGATGTCAAGAGAAACTGAGAGAGAGAGAGAGAGAGAGAGAAGTTTGTGGATTCTGTATGAAATCTAACAGCAGGATACAATAACAATACCAAGGCGCGGTCATTCAAATGCGCTGAAACTTCGAGGTTGGCCAAAACTAATGCCTAATTGTTTCGCGTAATTTAAAATTGTCAAAAAGAATGTACTTGTCAATAATAGAATTTCAGATAATTATGGGTAATGTCAATCTAAATTAAGTACAAGTAAATTTTATACATTTAATGCAACATTACATTTATTGTAACGGCATAATCAAGAACAAGACGAAATTTCATCTGATACAACAAGAACTGTAATATAGAACATTGTGCTTTATTACGTAGAATACATGTACGTAATAAAGTTTTGTAAGACTTAATTGGCGGATCACTCATATTTTAGATTCGAAGATACTTGTATTAAGTACAAGTGACTCAAGGACTACATATATTTCGTAATAAACTATGAAGAAAATTAAAGACAAAAAGTAAAGTGTTGTGCGATGTCAAAGAAAAGACAAAGATCGTATATTCTAGTTTCTGTGATATTTCATGCGAAGTTAAATGGTAATCTGCATGTGAAATGGTAATTTGAAAGAGGAAACTCGACGATACGAAAGCTTATTAAAGAGAACTAATAATAACACGTTAATAATAATATGTAAATATAAGCAAACATGAATTATTGTTTATACATATGTGGATTATAGATCATAATTAGTACTTAGTTAAATGCAAATAAATGTACTTCATTATTGTAATCTCGAGATTAGAATGAACGCATAATATTAAAATACATTTAATCATAGACTAATTTATATAATTCCCACATTCTCTCTATAATTCCCTTAACAAAAGAGATAAGTATTTGACTCTATTGTTAATTTTTTTTTTAATGTAATTACTCGTGTAAAGTGTTTCTAACATCCTAACATTATATTTCAATTTCCATTCTTCTCTCTATCTCAAAAATTGATTATATTCTATATATTTTTTAAGTGAAGATAAACGCAAAATATTTTTTAAATTGTGAAACAATTTATGCTAACGAATAACAGATAATATTCACACATTTAGCGAATTTATAAAACTAAAGTGATTTGAATACATCCCACAAGAATAATAAAAGTTAATATTCAAACGAAGACGTGTAATTTAATTATAACTTAGTAAAATTGAAAAATTTTGTAGTCATTGAGTTTTAAAAAATATTCCATTCTTTAAGAAACTTTAATTATACCTACTACTTACTTTGTTTTTTCACAAGCGGATTAAAAAAGGGTAAAAAGCGATACGAAGTAAAATGTTGAGAAAATTTTCTGGTCAGCTTTAAGAATTTCATAAGAATTACGAGATTATTGCTCAGTCAAATCACTGGACGTTTACCGAAATTTTTTTTTATCTTACTGATTGCTTGCTTATTAGCTTGACTCTAATTTGGGACGTAATATAAAATGAGTTGCGATTACGAAAAATAAGAGTAAATTTTGGGAAAAATTTTGCTTGAATAAAATCCAAAACAAGATGTAACAACATCGTTTTAAGGAATGATCAAAGATCAACGTAGCGAGATCGAAGTGAAGAAAAAGATACATGCTCGTGTTGAATACAAAATAGTATGTTATATTATGCGCTTTCCAGCCATGATGCTCAAAACTTGTATCACGTACTGATGTTTGTGTAGTACAGAAATTGGATGCGCAACTTGCATATTAGAGAGGATTGCAGTTGCTGCGAGGTAAAATAAAGCTGCGAAGCGTCATTTTACGGATACTTATGTATGTTTCGAAGATTTCCAATAAACTAATAATAAAGCAGAGAAAATGATCACATAATTATTAATTTAATATTTTAAAGACAATCTACGTATCTATATATTTACATTGTTTAAATGTAATCAATTTCAAATATAATTTTACATATCTTATCTCAAATAGTCGCAATTATATTTTGAATTATTCTTTAATAGAGAATGCATTTATTATGTAAAAAAAATAAGTAAATAAATTCTTAATTTCATTTTTTTCTAAAGAAAAAAATTATTACAGCCAACACCTTGTAAAAAATATAGTATGTATTCTAAACGTTGAAGTGCTACGATACATTTACTCTTTGTCTTGCAATTCCTGCGACAGTTTCCACCGTCGTGCATTTTTGCGACCTTTTCCCTGTACACCAGCATGCACTTTTGTACTTCCATTTGCTTAAATTCTCATTCCACAATGTCTCTCTTTTCTGCTACGCTCTTTCGCTGTTTCCTTCGTGACGGTCAAGACTGAGTTTCCGAACAGAGCTTCTAGAGAATTGGCAGCGTCTCAAAAGTTCGCCTTTTCTTTCTGAGTTTTTACTTTGTGCACGCGAGATCTTGTAAGGCCGTACATATCCGTATTATCATAGATAGTGTGAACTATTCGTTTCTCTCCTATAAAGAAGTACATTTTGTACAAGGTGTAACATGACGTATAAATTACAGCGCAAACAGTGTATTTTATAATAAACAAGAAACACTGTTTATGCCTCCTAAGAGATGGAAAGTAGCAAGCCTTCCTATGCAAAATGTAGTCTGAAATATGTAGCACAACATAAAATTGAATTGCGTCGTAAGTTTCGTTTTAGTAAGCGGTAAATGGATAATCATTGCAGCAAATACATAATAATTCAAAATAGGAAACTTGTAAAATATCGTCGATATTAGAGAGTGCGGTTTTAGTAGCACAATCAATTTTTATGCGCAAACAGAAACGACTTTAATCTTGACTAAACATAGTCGATGTAATCATACAAAACATATAATGTATCATAAAAAGTATTATTTACGTAGTATTTCTTATAAAATATTCAAATTTCCTTTTTTCCTTATTTTTGCATAAAATTATAATTACTGTCAGTATGTCTGTGTTCGCGGATAAAATAATCAATATATACTATCTACATCTAAAACTACACAGTCAGGCAAAACTAACTCCTGTTTAAGCTATCCTATTTAATTACTCGACTCAATTCGGTGGTTAAAGCCCAAAGAAATAGCGCCCCATTACGTATTCAGACTAGTAATTTCCTAGCTAAGCAACCTCATTCTTCTTACTTACAAATACCATTGGTTTGTTAATTGATTGATACAATCAAGATACGTACCAAATATCCTCATGATCAATTTAAGTTTTATTATTTAACAATATTAAATATTAAATCTCATATAGGACCGTGAGAACATAACCAATAAAAAATATTATAGAAACTAAATAAGAAATAAAATAAAAGCCTATAACGATCGAAACTGGATATTTGTTGCTTAAATTTAATGTGAATTATATATATTGTATATATACATACTATTTTATTATTTTCTTTTGATCAACAATGCTCTAATAATTTTATGTGTTTTTTTTATCTTTATCTAAATTCACATCCTTATTACATCCGTATTATCCCAAAAGATCGAATTCCGCAATTCCTTTAGGTGTTGATTCGACTAATCGAGGAAAGTGGAATAACTTCGTCAGGTGGAGAAGTATCGGATTATTCTGAAAAAAGGGACGTTACCAGAAGCTACAGGATTTCCCGTGCATTTACATACGAATCCAATCTCGACACAATATGCAATATCGTCCTCCGTCAACTGCCAGATCTTCGTTTCGCCACATATCCTTCCCATTCCACTTCCGCACACGTGACGTTAGTCATATTGATTCACGAATCGACACACATATATCTAACTTACTCTCTAGAAAAAGAATTTCTTCTTCAAAATTCGTACGCCGTCACATCATATTACATTCGGTTATTAGCAGCATCAAATCTACAATGTAATTGATTTGCCAATTAAAAGTCTTTTACAAGATATCATTTTCTATTCTTTGTAAGTAGTACAGTGCAACGTTTTGTAATACAATTCTTGTCGTACCAACTGAACTTTCGTGCTAGTTTTGTATTTGATTGAACGAGTTGGAACAATGCCGACCAATCCTGTCGAGATGAATGCCAAGTTTCAACGATAAAGTTTCAAGTCGAGCGAGAAATTTTCTTTCTAGATATATTAGATATCACACCTCATGCTCGCGTTACAACTATACACATATCATCTTCTAACGAATGTCCAAAGCTCACGCTACTACCTTGATGATTTAAACACTATCGACTTTAATTTCATGTAATTGATTGAACAATCACTGGGCATCATGATTATTAAATTAATGTACTTCATTACGGAATAATGCGACATCAATTATACACATAGTATTAATTGCTCCTATTAACAACTCATGATACTATTATATTAAAGTAAGTAGTTCATCTGTACGGTAAATAATTGCATTCATATCGTAAGTATTTTCAAATAAATGTTTAGAAATTTAAATTTGAATTTGACATCATTGATATAACTGGGTATTACAAATTTATTACGTCTACAATAACATATACGTTCGATAGTAAATAAAAATCAGAGAAATCCCAAAATACATGACATTT
Source organism: Cyphomyrmex costatus (assembly GCF_001594065.2). NCBI lineage: Eukaryota > Metazoa > Arthropoda > Insecta > Hymenoptera > Formicidae > Cyphomyrmex > Cyphomyrmex costatus. The sequence continues at coordinate 2,941,060 of NW_017278534.1, read as the reverse complement.
TGACTATAATTTCTATTCCGTAGGTTAAATAAAAATAGTTGTGAAGAGGTAACAAGAATACTTCCCAAGGTCGAATAAAAAAGTTTTTTCAGCCTTACAAACGAGATCGTAAAATATCCTTTTCTGTACCCTGGGGTGCGATAAGGAAGGTGCGTAAATTTGATGGAATAAGTATGAGTCTGTGGAGGATACAGAAGAATCAAGAAACTAAGTAAGACTGTTGAGAGAAACGCGGAGAAATGAGTCTGTGGCAAATGTAAAATCATTGAAGGGAGAGAAATAGAAAGCCGCTTAAGAAGAGGCTTGCTGTGTATTGGCCTCCTACCGTTCTTTTACATTAACGATTCCATCAATTCACTACACACACACAACCTACACATTCTCTGAATTTGCGCTTAATTCCTTTCCATTCTCAAAAATCTGCCACTCGCCATGCATTCCACCTTGCCGCCATTAGTCATCCGCCCGCATCCTCGTACCTCTCTGTACAAAATTCAATCAATGCACTAGCGTGCAGGAGAGCTGGAATTGTGCAAAATTCTTTGTACTTTTTACTTTCACGAGACAAAAGAGTCCGACAAAGAAATTATTTTGTTACCTCATCATTCATTTTATATCGCGTTTTATTATACTTCATTTACTTATTCTATTTTATTTACCATAGTTTTATTCATTTTGTCAGTATTTAGTGATTCTTATTAGTTTTATTTAATTCTATAAATTACATGCTCTTTATGTTAATTAATTTGTTATTAAATATTCAAAATTAATATTTAAAAAAAACTTCAGGAAATATTTTATAAAATTTTTATCTCAAAAATTATATTTTTATTATAAATACATATATTTTAATTTAAAAAAGTAATATATAGCAATAAAACAGAATATTTAAACTAGGTACGAAACAAAGCACAAAACAAGAATATTTATGAAAGGAATAAAACATGTCAGGTATGAAGCGGATTTTCCATCTAGGAAACGAAAATATATGTTATTCTTCGTTAATAAAGATTTACTTTCGAAAATATATTGCCTATTACGTTTTATCCCGCTTTTAGACACGCTTGGTTCACTATGCATAGTGTTTTTGACATGCCACTTAATTTACTAGAAAAATGGTAACAGCAAACAAAGGACACTAATAACTAAATAAAACGCAACTTAACTCTAAAAATACAGAATTCGGGTCGATGAGAGTTGAGAGCTTTCCTGCTCTATGAAACGAACACGACGATAGAGAACAGAACTCATCAGGCTAAAGAAGCCTGCGCGTTATACAGTTAGCTAACCGCACGACGAACTTCGGCTGCAGGTAATTGGCATTTCCGGACAATTGCAAAGTTTTAAGTATTACGGTTCGCGAAGGTAAAAATACAAAACTTTCTGTTTAAAAAAATCTATCCATAAAATGCATTTGCATTGAAAATATAATTCAATTTTTTATCTCTGTTATATATCATAGTAATTTATCGTAATAATTAACAACATACAATACAAGCTATTTATTTTCTCGATTATATTAATTCGTATAGCTATCTGTAGCAGCTCAGTAATAATAAAATATCAAAATATATGGTTACAAAATAGAAACAACTTAATAAAATAAAATATATTCCAATTACAACACACAATTAAATTATAAATGATTTAATTTTTGAAATAAAAAATATTTTTAACGAATAAATCAACAGCACAAATTATTAAACATCTTTAAAAATGTTTTCTGAGATTTATATATTAACAGAAATATAATTTAAAATTTAATTATATTGTGCTATTTATTTCAGAAAAATTGATTGCAATGCAATCTTTCAATTACAAAAAATACAGTTAAAATGATATGTTGTATATTGTACATTTTCAAAGTCAAAATAATAGTAACATTTATTGAAATATATCAGACACATACATTGCGTTACTTCGATTTTATTGATTCGATTTTTGATGGGCTTTGTTAACAATAGTAACGACAACAATTTCTAGTTTGTACCAAAGAAGATAAATTCGAGCGCGACAATTCCGACATGCATACGATATATATATGCGTTCCACGCTTTATACACTCGTGTACATCCGTGCCAACTCGAGTTTCGCCAAACTGCAAAAATCTGTCGCCGATGTCAGTAACACCGGGTGTAATCCCCAGATCCCTTCAGACAAAGTAGTACGATAAAATCAAACCATTACCGCCTAGTAAAATAAATCAATTAAAACAAAAGCAAGCACAATTTGAGAGGTAACGATTGAAGAAACGAGATTGGACGAATATGATTAGGCCGTTTGAGGAAACCGCAAAATTATTGGTTTTCGTTCAGCGAAGATTTCTGCCGCGATCAAATTTATCAACAGCCGCGACCACCGGCAGCTAACGAAACGTCGGCAAGATTGCTACCACCAACGACACGGACAGATAACTTCATTTGTACACTCTGGTTGAAGCAGTTTGCCGACGATGGAAAAACGTATGTGTACTTGTTTGTTTGTGCTAGTTGGGAAAATGGCACGTATGGGTTTTTTACGAAACTTTGCACGGATGTCACAATGATGGAATGTCAAACGGTTTGACATTTCATGAAACGAGCAAATAGCAAAATAAAAGGAAAGTGATGTAATGTAAGTTTTTATACTGAATATATTTAAAATAATTTTAATGTATTATAATCTATTTTTTATTCTTATTTGTATACTTTGTATACAAAATATTTTTTTTTCCATAAAAACGAGTGAGACAAAAACGATTTCAATGATAAATAAGAAAAATATCTATTCATACATATATACAGAAATCATGTACACTCCGTAGAAATCAAACACACGTTAAAGTAATATAATATATAATATAATTAAATATTATATATATTAATAGCAATCAAATTCTCATTAGTAAATAATTACTAATAATAAACAAAGATATATATACATCTAAATATATTCGATTGTCATTCATTCATATACGTGTGCGTTATAATCGATACTCTCTCTTTTACAATGTATAAATAAAATAACTTTGTAAGTTTGTTAAAAATAGAACCATAATGAAATCAATGTCCTAGAAAAGTTAATCTTTCAAGTTATGCCAAAGGTTATATATTATAGAAGATAGGTTATATATTATTATATATGTATAAAGACAGTTTCGAATTAGATTCTCTGATAATTTTTACAATTCTTTAAAAAAGGAATAAGAAAACTGTTAATGTCATTATCTTTTTCCTCTTTGTACATGTAATGTACGTCACGCGTGAGCGAGTTACGAAACGAACGTCACGCAAATCCTCCGAGATATCACTAGTTTCACTTAAACTCCGCGAGAGAAAAATAAATTATATATATTAATCCGAGATTCTCAAATCAAACATCGAATCAGCTGAATAAGATTATGATAAAATCGCGGAAATACTATAGGCAACCATGTGCCGGCAGATGCGAGTCAAGCGGTTTAGGATCGAGTTACACGATTAGCGAGGTAAAACGATCTATAACAGCGGGATTCTTGAAGTTAGGTTGGCATTATGGTCGCGAATGAGAAGGATCAGTAGAATAGCCGTATGAGCTGAGATCAGCTTCAACCTATGACGCGATGTAAATTCAGAGTCGTTCACTAAGATGGAGGAGTGACGTAGTGCACATTGAGACGGAGGGTTGATCTGTACCGTCATGGCACTCTTGCGCGGTACCGGGGCAGAGCACCAAAGTACATCACTAGGGTAACACACAGAAGCTGCCGCGCTTGCGATTAGCCGGCGCGGCGCCGCGACCAGTATAGTGGAGGGTGCTGTTATGCTCGCGAGAGGTCGGGTCGGGGATGACTACACTACTGGCTATTTACGGATGGCGCGCGACCGCGACACGAGCACCTCCTTCACGACTATAACCCTTCGCGCGCGATTCGCGACCTCGTCGACGGTGGCGGCGATCGCGAGTCCCGCGTCGACGAGCAAGACACGTCATCACACGTCTTCAGGTCGCGTTTTCAACGAAAAGCGATCCTTCGCCACCTCCACGTGCTGCGCAAGCACGATCGGCTTGCGGCGAGTCCACGGACGTCGCCGTCGTCAACGGAGAACCTGTATGTGTGTGGACAGAGGGGTGCGGAACGCGTCGCTCGCGATCTACGTTCTGCGGCATACTAGCTCTCCTGCCCTGACGCCCGCCACCCACCCCCGGCTCCAGCAACCCCTCCCGCGAACCATTCGGGGGCCACCCGCCCCGTACGTCAGATCCTTCCTTTCACCCTCCACCACGGTTCGCTAGTGGCACGGAGCGCCATGCCACCCCCGCATCGGACCGATGCGCGACCGTTTCGCAGTACCGTCAGCGCCGGTAGCTGCCACCACCGGACGGAGTTGCGTACACCGCCGGACGATACGGCGCCAATCAATCGTGATCCAGTTTCAAGCCCGGCGGATACTTTCTTCCGCTTCGCTCGTTCAACTGCCCAAGTGGATCTTGCGAAAAGTATTAGCACTCTGGGAACATTCCCGCTTTTACTGACTTTTCTAGTACTAGTGCTTGATTCGGCATGTTGTGATATATCAAGTGAACTAAATTTAATGGATGATATGCCGAATGCGAATAAAAGACGTCTAATTAAGAACAGTTGGATTTTCCTGTATTTAAGAATAAAAACAGAAATTTCACGATTTAAGTAATCTAAAGTTCTTTGCATTTCCATTACTTTTTGTGAAACAAATTAATTTAGAATTAGTGTCAACAGATTCTAAGATTATTTATGCCATTATACGGGACCGTGAATATCGTGTAGAATCAATATGTATGAGTTCAAACGCCATCCTTGCAATATTTGTAATCTCCTTTTATCATACTCTCTATTGTTTGAAATACATTAACCCTCATAAACCTGCACAATCTTCTAAAGAATTTAAATACACGATTTTTTTAGAGACATGTTTTTAAAATTGTATACATTGTTTAAATTTTTTAAAAGCATTACAAAAATTACTTACACGTAATAATATACATATACCATATATGTCGCAATTCATTGCTTTATATTTGAGTGTTTTCATCGAATTAATCAATTAATTATTTTTTGTAGTAATTAAAATAATAGCAAGACTTATAGAAGATCGTTGAAATTGTAATATCCAACAAGATTTATATATAAATGAGAGTTATTAAAATTTAATTAATTCAGTCGTTTAATTAAAGCAATGTTTTATATTTAATTTAAATAAATGTAACTCTGCGAAACTTTCAATAAATATTTCTACATTTTAAAACCACTCGTGAGATATATCATTTTTTTCATGAAGATTTTAAATAAATATATAAAATACAATGTCATCTCTTGTGTACTGTTTCCCTTCTACAGGACATTATCCAATGGATAGAATAATGTATTTTAAAAATGCAGTGAAGTCTAAAAAATCCTAGTGTGTGTAAAGATATTGCAGTTACAATCATCTTGATTATGCGTAATATATATAATACATGTATATATATTAATAAAATCTCTAAATATTATTTTTTTGCGACAATTTATACGATACTTAATTCTGGAAAAATACATGTACCTATGTATATATAAAAATGCAGGCTTTGAACCTCAAAAAATATTTAAAAATAAAAAATGAAAAATTTACTAAAAGTATTAATTTCTAGTAAATTTTTCCGTAAAATTATGCGTTTATCTCGTTGTCATCGAAACATCTTTATGAATCGCTGAAGAAGGACCTGTGAGATCCAAAACGTTTCGATATTTTTATACTTTGTAAATTTTTTATATTTTTATTTTATGTTTCTTAGTAATATTGTTAACTAGAAATTTATTAATTAAAAAATCTTATTATCGCTCGATTTAGATCGTTTTTCTTTATACTTTGCATTGCAAAAATAATTATTAATTTTTATTTTTTCCTTATTGTATTTTATAAATATTAATTTATTTTGATTATACATAGTTATATATACATAGAAAAGAGACTACATAAGTATCTTATTTCAATCTTCACATCATGGGATTACAAGGGGTATATACATATAGAAAGGAAACTAAATAAATTCCTTATTCTAATCTTCATCGTGCATAAAATACGGATATAATTACGAAAAAATTTAGAAAAAAGGTTTTTGTATTTTATCTATCATATAATCTATCATCATATTTTACTTTGTCTGTTTCGTTTTTATGATTCATTTATCCATTCTCCAAAAGGACTTTTATATTATATTCTTAATTTTTGTTCTTACTTAACAACGAACAAAGGAAGAAATAAATTTACATATATCTAGTTTATGAAATTTAAGTTTATAAGATTATTTTATTGTTACATTTATCTATACGTATGTATACATATATCAATATAAATTAAAATTTTTGTATATTGTAATAAAAAAATTTTAATTTTTTAAATTATTTTCTAGCACTCTCTTTCTTATTTCATATATATATCTTATTTGTGTAAAGTAGGGTATAATTTTCAATTTATTGTCTCAAAATTATGATAAAAAGTAATTTAATATTCGGTACGATGCACAGCAACGAAGTGTTGTAGTAAACATTAATCTGTAAAATACAAATGTATTAAAGTTACGATAAAATAATTAATATTAAAAAAATTATTGCACGTATCAAACTTTTTTAAAATGAATCTTTAATGAATAAATTCTATAACATGTATACAAATTTTTATAAAACTTTTGCTAAAAATTTATATAATAAGTAACAAATAAATAATAAACTACTCACCTTAAAGTTGCTCCGCCGTTGCCCGATACTTCCCAGATCTCGTCTCTCAACTTAGACTTTCTTGTCACATTCGCTCGTCGCACTCACTCGCGAAAGAGATTAACTATGATCGCGCGTCTACTTTCTACGGTACTTCCGACATCTTTATACATTATGACGGAAGAATAATACATATGAGAAAAGAATAACTGCGCGAAGCGAGAGTAAACAAACTATGAACATTACTTGACACTTGTAACGTTCCGAGTTCTGAGCAACGGACGAAATTTCATCCGACGAAGGGAACACGAGTCGCGTGACTCGCGTAGTAGCCAACTTTACTCGTTGCTCTGCGTTGCGACAGTGCTATAGGCAGCAGAAAAAGGAGCTTTACAACTGTTATAAAATTCTTTCGACATTCAAGTCGACATATAGTCTAGAATTATTAAAGATGAAAACGTTCACGGAATGCGTTATCCGCGAATACGACAATTTACCACGCAACTGATTAAATCTGCGTTTAATTGACCGCTGCTCGACTTGAAACCGATATGTTCCATGTCTGCCTTTTAAATCAATTTTACAGTAGTGTTGTATACTGTAAACTGTAAAAAGTTGACCAATCACAGTTAAATAATGTAAAAATAATTGATCGATTTCTTACGACCTGCGTCTTACGACACAATTATAAAACAGGCCTTAATGGCACTGTCGTTATCTCGTTATATCATTGTTGCGCATTATATACATATAATTAAAAAAAAGCGCAACGACAAAATAATGATAACGAATTGTCGTTAAAGCAGGAAGCACAGATTCTTACGTAACGCGTAAGAAAATCAATCAGATCCTGTATTTCACAGAAAGGAAGCAAGTGAAGGACTTTGACTGGTTCAATTTCTTATGTGTCATGTAAGAACCTGTGTTCCCCGCTTTAGAGTTAAACACAATGAAAAGCATAGGCAGTTATAGGAACAAAGAATAAAAGATTTCAATCTATCAGAAACCGTGCATACTAAGATGTGATTTCTGAAAGTTGAAATCTTTTATTTTCTCTTATTTTCTATTGTCTGTGCTTTTTTATTGTATTTAAGGCTTTTTATTGTATTTAGAGTTTACGCACAATGAAAAGAATAAAAAAACAAGGAACAGATTTCAACCTATCAGAAACGTGTATTTCAGTGTATCCGATTTTAGATAAACTAAAATTTATATTATTCGTTTTTTTTTTTTTATCTAAACCTGTACAAAACAGAGGCACTGTGATGTTCTGTAAATGATCGAAAAATGCTCAAGCAGAAACTTCATACCATTAATTAAATTTACACGGTTAATTAGAATTGTACGATATATTAAACTTTAATGTTAATCGCTCGCGGCATGTTGTTGTATTATATTGTATTATATTGTGAAGAAAAAAAGAACAACGCGAAGAAAATAAGTTGCATAGTTTGCGAAGAACTACGATAGTACTACTTGTTCGATATGCGCAAAATTTTCTAAATTAATGCAACGGAAGAATCTCAAAGTTTTAACAATCCCTAATATACAAACGCTTTTGTAAACAAAATGTATCCTTTTATATTATTCCATGTTTTCAAAACAAAAACTTAGAGAATCCATAAGAAGTTTAAAGTAGTTTGACACACTTTCAAATCATCAATCGTATGAATTGACTAACCGCACGATATGACAACTGTTGCTAATTGTCTGTCGGTAATTTTGAAAAATAGCAGCTCACATTGCTACCTATTCGTTCCACTATAATAGGAATATAACTGCGAACAATAACTGATAACGCAATGACCTTACGTAAACAACTCGTGCTTGCTAGAGCGGCGACCTTTGTTTACATCTAGGGCTGTCCCACTTAATGCTCACAACGCTCGTTTATGTTTGTTTAACATTTGAACAAGGATGAAATGATTTCACGAGCGTTATGATCGTTAAATGAAACGCAGCCTAGGTTGTTCTTTTAACTAAATTTCTTGCGCGGTTCATCTTTCCTCTTTTTTCTTTAACGTAGAGAAAAAAGGAGGAAAGAGTAAACTGTGCAAGAAGTTTAACTAAAAAGAATAAACTTTATGGCATGCGGTACGTTGTAACGACAAAGTCAAGACCGCGTGCTATTCAAAATAATATTTTCTCATCTCACAAATATGTACATATATTCACGCCAAATTCTTTTAAATTTTTATTGTTTTTTTTTTATTTTTATTCATTTCAAATTTTGAAAATGGTTTATCACATATTTTACTCTTCATTGCAAGTATTTTCCCATCGCTTAAAGCTATGATTAATTCTGCTTGATTGAGAATTTTTATTAAAGAAAGAATCAAATAATCCTTTTTATAACAACCAAAACTTTTGCTGTCAATAATAAAATTGATAATATTAATTTATTGTTGTGTATGCATATAGTATCTATACATCCATTTCAGATGATAATTCGCGTTAAAGTTCAGGATGGAATTTTATTTACGTGATTAGAATGTGTTATATTCGTACGAACATTTTAATCACGTATGTACATATTTAACATATCGTATTTTAATATATATTTTATGGTTGTGTACGTATTCTAATTTTTCAAAAGTTTGATTTTACATTCTATGAATGTTTTTCATATTATACAATACATAAAACTACAATAGAATATTATTGCAAATTTTTATACAAATTATATACCTATTATACAAATTGCTTAAGTTGAATTACAAAATCAAAAGCAAAGTTAATATTATTTAAGTAATAAAAATCAATGAGAGAGAGAGAGAGAGAGAGAGAGAGAGATCACTGGCGGGCTAAAAAGTGCGATAGTATTGAACAACTTCGATTACCTACTTAAAAAAAAATATAAAATATTTAAAACTATAATATATACCAGAATATAGTATCAACGCATCCCCTCGTCCTGATGAAGTGAACGGCATGGTTCAGGAAACGTTGGCATCAATAACGAAGAAAGACACGGAGATAACCCGCAAACCTTTTGGTATAATTAAAGAAAATACTCGTGAGAGCCTCAAATGCGTAAAAGTATAATATAATTCAAGAAATATTGTAACCAAAATTAGATTTTCGACTTTTATATTAATTTTCTAAATTATAGGATTAAATAAATTTTGAGAAACATTTCATGCATAATCAATAGGAATTCATTGCATGATTTCTTAACAAAAATGCGTTAAGCATTATTTACTAGATATATGATTTATTACAATTTTTTGTATATATGTCGTTGTAATAATAAACACACATGTGAACACAAAATATGAATGCATTGCATCAATCTTCACGGTTCCTCGAAACATTAAGCATACGTTAATTTTTTCCTTAAACACTTGTCGTTGATTAGGTTATATAATAGATGGATCCAAAAGCTTTCATGTTTTCTATTATACATTTTAATATATATAATAACTTCGCATAGATCAATCCTCTTGCCACAACATTATTTTCTGTCTCAACGAAGCAACAAGTTCTACTTTCTCGTGGGAATCGATTAAATATGTTTTTCTTTTCTTGGTTTACACGACAGAAATTTAAAAAGTCCTTTTAATTTTGTATCAATTGTACATTTAATTATGAAATTATATATATAATAAAAAATAACTTCTTTTTACTTAATTGTATTTTATCAATGTATATAACGTTTATCGAAATTTAATGTAACGGTTATAATAAAAACATCTCTATATTAAATAACAAATACACACGTACCTATAATTCAAAACGTGATACACGGTTAATAAACGCAGTGCGTTATCTTCGATTCAAAAAATTAATAAAACAAAGTAAATTAAATTCTAAAAATAAAAATTCCTCTAAAAAACAATTCTTTGGACGTTTATAGATAGCTATCATTTCTTGCGGAAGAAATGAAAACCGTAGCTTCACTAAACTATTCAATATATGTAATTAAATGCGCCAGACACTCTTTTATTTTTGTTCGTTCTACTTTATCGTTAATCGAAGTAGGGCGCCACATCGATTTTGGTCGTATCCGGAGCACAATGCCAAATATCACGTAAAAGGGCACAGCCGGGTTCTCCAAGACGCCGATCTAAAATAGGACCAGACAGAAACGCGGACGAAGGTGGAGATTGCAAATAAATAATGAGCATCGCGCCTCAAGGATAAAGATGGGATTAATAAGGCGCCTAGTAACGAGGATATACCTATCAAAATGCGCCACGGTCCGTTTAAATCTCGCGTTCTCGATCTCTCTTTCTCTCCTTTTCGCTTCTTTTCTCTACATTTATCTTACTCCTGCTATAATTCTTTCCTTTCTGGCCTTCCCGCTTGTAACAGCTACGGGATTTTTAACCGAGAATTTTAACGATCGACCTACATTTCCGCGCCCCATTTACAGTATATTCTACGGTAATGTCAAACACCGCGATAAACATGCTAGCAAAACCAACGATCGCCTCTGTAAGGACAAACAGCAATGCAATGGCACGGTTAGACGATTATCGGGATACCCACGTCGAAATAGTTTTGCGGAAAGTCGCCACAAATCGTCCGATAACGATCGATCTTTTCGCGGATTTCACAGGTTATTTCTTTCGTTTCTCTTATATATAGAAACCACTAAATATATCTTACTGTCACATAAATGCATGTAAGTGACACAAATATACGTATTTATGCGTGTGCGAAATTATTACATTGCATAAGCATAAATTTCGTGGCATAATATGTCATTTAAAAGTTATTTTTAACATAAATATATATACATATATATAATGGAATTCTATAAAAAATATATACTTATGTATAATTTTAAATACGTATAGATATTATAAATATTACATATTAATGTATAATATTATATAGTATTTAACAAATAACAAATAAATTATACATATACATGTATATATGTATAATAAAAAAAATTGCGAGTTTTCTATCATAATGCAAATTATTCATTTGCCTGTAATAATCACTAAGTAATTAATAAAGTCCAGTAATCCAGTAAAATATTTATCAGAATTAATCACATTTACAAATCATTTGAGATTTATGTACAAAATATTACGTAACTGTTGTATAATACCATAACAATTCTGAGGGAGAGAGAAAGAGAGAGAAGATTAATTAAGTCAAAATAATATAAAATCGTATCATAATAATTTCTATGTTAAAACAAATCAAAACTAATTATGATTTCTACACTTACGTATCAGGATTTTCGACTTTAATTAATATTTAAAATATGTCATTAAAATATTACATAACTGTTGATAAAAAAAAATACACAGAAAGTGTAGCTCCTTTTTAATCAATATCTAGAAGTACATTCTTAAGAAATTACTTTACATCATTCAAGCTATAATTAATCATCAATGTTTTCCCTATTTTCTTATTAATTGAATTCATTCACATGAGCAATTAAAAAACCGTTATTGATTCATAATGTAATACGAATCAAGTCGTGCCTGATTAACGCTTGGGTTATTACAAACGCGACGCAGTCCGTAACTACCGACGATCGATTTAGCAATAACTGTTTGACGCAACAATGTAATCTCAAGCTGTTGTAATTTCCAACATTACGCAAAAAATATTTCAAGTAAAAATTATATTTATCAATAAATGAATTTATACAAAGAGAGATTGATTTAAAATGTATCAATTTTCCCTTTTTTATAAGTTTCGACAATTTTTTTAATAGTGCGTCATATATTGATAAAGTAGTAAATGTAAACACAAATGTATATAAAACTAATATAAAAATTTTTTTATAATAATAGATTAGTAGATACCGCGTTACTTAACAATTTAAGTTAAAAATATTAATTATTTGTGTGTGAGGAGAAAGCGGAAACAAGTCGTTTATTCTATTTGCGTTAGTTTTCCAATATTAAATCAATACAACGTACTTACCCTCATGTGTGGCTGGACCAATAATTCGTGAAGTTCTCGAAGATCGGCTTTATCGATATTTCGCACCGCCGAATGCTCTGCTTCCCGAAGGATCTCTTCGACGTCACGAGCACGTTGAACCGCATCTGTTTGTGGTGCTCGATAAGGTGCTGGTACACGACCTGAGATTCTGTCATAAAGCTAGAAATCAGAAATATCAACATTACTATACATTTCTCAATCTCTTTTGTTATTTTTTTCATATCGTTTATACAAGTAATCTCGTATTTATTTAACAAAAAATGATCCGTTACATATTTTCTGAACAGTGATCAATTAAAAGTAAATGCAGATTGAAAGATTTTATTTTATTTTTATTAAAATGCTAAAAAATATAACATTTTAATAACTAATGAAAAAAGATTAAAACTATCCAAGTATTCAAACTTTTCTATGATATTTGTTTAATTCCTCGCTTCATTTACAAAAAAATATTCTTACAAAAACGTGGTAAAAAATAAATTTAAATAACAAATATCACATAAATATAACAGAATGAAAATGGAGTTTATTAAAAGGAAAATTAAGAAAATTACAGTAATATTATAGATAACACATATATTACTGAAAATTGAAAACAGTTTGTAAACAATCTATGACATATTCTGTTCACACATCGAACGTCTTTTTAAATCAGCATTACTTATGTATATAAAATTTCAAATTTGCCTGATAATATTTCCAGCTTTATATTCAGCTCGATTGAATTAATTTACTCACCAAGAGACCCGCGATTTCGAGCAGATCGCCGGCTAGCTCGGCGTCGCCGATGAACATTAACTGACAGAGATGCATCTCTATTATAAACAGTGCACATAAGCCTCACCGGGCTAGGACCACATGTGACATGGTCCTAGCACGTGGCTCCTTCGGCCACGTGACACTTCAAGAACCACCAAAGAATAAGTTTATATTGGTACGCGTGTTGGCGCGATAGTGCGATCCTTCGATCGTGCGTGGCATGTTGTTTATCAGGACTCCACGGCAGCCATCTTGCTAGCTCGGAGGTAGCGCTTGCGTGCTTTTCCTCGAAAGAAACGAGGGTGGGCAGCCCGTTCCCGCGGGATATCCTGCAGGGGGTTACATTATCCCTACACGGTCGGGGGGGGAACATCGAGGGAGTCGAAGATGAGTGGCTCCGCTCTCAGTAGAAAAGCTCAAGCTCTGCAGCGACGGGACTCAACCGCGCGAAAAGGGGTTGTCTTTCAAGGTGGCTATCGATTCCGACGAGTTGAAAGATAACAGTTCAAACATACGCGCAAGCGTTTCATGGAAGAGACCGTTACCCGCTCTTGGTAAGAAATATTTCATTCTGTTTTACCCTGCGTGTGACGAAATTTCTGTCTTTACTACTTGCAATTGATTGCAGTAAAATTTCACTGTTGATAAGAATATAAATAACACAAAAATTATATCAGATATAAAGAAGTTCTGTTGTAAATCGTTTATGAAATAGCTACGTTAATAAAAAGCTATTTGAATAAATAAAAGTGACGATTCTTTTTTCTGTTAAAAAATGTCGAATTAATAAAATAAATAATAAAATTAATACAATGGTAAAATAAAATATAAATGTTAGAATTTTTTTTTACTCAAATTACATCTTTTACATTTTTAGTTATAAAAAATAGAACAGATAAACTCGCTAAATGCATAAGGAAAATCGTAATTTTTATAACGCGAGTACATTTAGTGAGTTTTATTTTCATAGTTAAGACGATATTACCAAGTGATATATTATTAACGAATATTATTATATTAAAAAAAAATAGATCTATATATTATACAGTAAACTATTTCCGAATTTCCACTGAATTAGGAACAAAACTTTACTTTCAGAGATCGTGTAATTCAGTTTTTATTTATTGCTTCTTACGACAAAATTATTTAAAGAAAATTTTTCAAGGTAAATTTTGATATTTTAAGACAGATAAATTTTTTTATTTCTAACTTGCGCAAAATCCAGAATCACCTTATTACCGATTAAAACCCGTAATTACGAAAATTCACACAACGAAATAAAAATTGAACAAAAATAAAATGAAGCGATTATCGTATAAACAGATACTGTGTAATAATTAAAGTCAATTTATGTTGAATATCTAAAGCCATTGAGAGAGAAAGATATTTTCGCAATAAATACGCGATAATTCGCACATTTACAATAAAATCGACATTATCCGTATAACAAGCGAAAAGTTTGAATACTGAGATTTCATAGTTCATTGCAATCTTTTAATCATTAATATTACTCTTTCATTCTCTTAGCCAAGTTAGTATGTTCTTATCTATTTTTATATAATTACAAACTGCTGTAAAAATACCTCTAAGATAACTCGAATTCGAAGATCATCGACAGCATTAAGAACTTCCGACCGCATTAGTCTGTCACTTTCTTCAAGGATTACAATATCATCCAAGCAATCCACAACTTCGGCTACAGCACCTATAACGTAAGAACGTATGAAATATTGATTTTACGAAATATCATTGATGCATTTGACGATTTATTGTAATTGTAATCTATATATAGATATATAGCGATAGACAATGTTGATAAAAGAGTAATGCTCTCTATTAAGCTGGGTGTAGATCAAGCGAGCGAACGCAAACATATAAATAAATAATTTATACTCATAATGTCGTTTCCACTCATTAAGGCAAATTATTCATTCGTGCTTATTTGCGCTCAATTGCTTGGTCTGTGACTATTAACGTAATGTTCGCGGAAATAACAGAATTTCCAAATTACACGATACCATCGATCTCTCATTGTTGAAATAAGCTCATCGCATGTAAATGAAATATTGACCTATATTCGATACGTTTCATTACTTTTATTGTTATAAAAATATCACGATCAATTATACGCATGCAGAGTACATTTTGAAGAAACAAAATTTGACACATTAGCGAAATTCGAATTTTAATCTGTCGAAACGATTTCTCTTTTAATTTTTAATATTGTATGTCTCTGATAATTAGATAATTAAAACAGATAAAATTCGTCTAAATAAAATTGATGTTTGTCCTTCCTTGTGAATTAAATATTGTATTTGTCGAGAGAGAAGCACTTTTATATCTGTATTGCATTTTGTAACATTTGTACGTATCAGAGATGTAATTGCGAAATCGCTCGCGTTTGATGTACCTGTAGTTATCTCGTCATCGCCGACGTCAGAGAAATTGTCGCCATTAGCTTCTGAATACGGAGCATGCCATTTCGACGAGCAGACGGCTGCTTTTACGGCGTCCTTCAGTTTTCGCCTCGCATTGAATTTCTTAAGCTCTTCTATAGTGTCACCTAAATGTATACGGGCTGCACCCTTATCACGATCCTGTAAGTTAAGATCCGTTCATTCGCTATAAAACAATCGCTGTAAAATAAGAAATGACCATGCTTTTATTGACAAGGACACAATGAATCACAAATACCGAAATTGCAAGTGCAAAATATAATTTAGAAAAATATTTTCTCGAATCAATCAATAAATTATCTCACAAACCAATATAGCTTATTAAATCGATGCAAATTAATTAAGCGCAAATCAATTAGCTTTGAAATAAAGAAAAATTTGCTCATAAACGTTGCGTGTAGCAACAGTAAACGTCGTATAAACATCGTAAAGAAAATGCTGAAGCAGCAGCGGAGTGATATGCAATTATTTTCCCTTTCTGCAATCGGGGCGTATTACACCGTCATGATGGAGAAGCGAAAGGAGAGAGAGATTATACTTGCTTCCACGAAGTCCACGAGGGTTCGACGAACGTACAGTCACATAAAAAAGCCCTAAGCAGTATACACCGAGCGCGAGGTGTACCATACTTTACTATAGTTATTTTCATTAACCGTCGGAGGCTTCGCTCCCGCTATAGCGATCGATAGCCCAGTTGCACGTGTGTTGCATCGAAGAAGTATGGGGGTGACTCTGCGAGTGTTCCTACCTTAGGTCACTGGCTAACTGTTGCACCACATAGGTATACCCACACCATACGACGCGCGCGTGCGCACGCACATTCATTGGAGATAATAAGGAGGAACGAGGCCACGTGTATTCCACATACACACACACCATATATGTGTACATATTATATATATATTTATATATTTATGTATGTGTGTGTGCGTGTGTGTGTGCATGGGATAATTATGAAAAAATAAAATCCGATGTACTATCACCGGCGATGAAACGGAAGCCGCTACATCGATTATCCCTATCAGGAGTTGTGCGGCGTGACGTAGAATGCTGATCGTCACCGAACGCCCGCGCAAACGATTATAATACGCCGGATCAAACTGCGGGATTTCCCCTGCGTGCTCTGTATGCATATAGAAGAATACCAAATAGAAGCAGGAATCGCGTGAACCGTTCCACTTACTCTGAGCCACTTGTGGTTGAGAACCTCTTGAATGGTGATCCTATGATTCACATCGGTCGTGAGCATTCTCTGTATGAGGTCTTTCGCCGGCTCACTAATGGGATCCCAGAGTGGTGTCTCCATCTGCAAATTCAATTAAATCGGAATTATTCGTCGCGCACGGAGAATTGCGCGACCCGATTGCGAATGGTTGCGCGAGCAAGCATTATTAAAATTCTCCGACCGCTTTGTTTCATCCGGATTAGCGGTGTTAGAAACGACGTAAGATCATAAGACGTGGGGCGATTACCTGCACTCGCCCTCGACAGATCGCTTCCCGCAGCCTGTCTCGAGATCCGACAAACGGAAGTGTGCCAGTCAGCAAGACATGTAGCAGCACTCCGGCTGACCAGACGTCACCGGGTTTCCCATACTGTCGCCGTTGGATCACTTCCGGCGCCATGAAGTGCGGACATCCGACACGACCTGCGCGATCAAGAACGTCGTGAGCGAAAGGGATGAAATGATTTACCATATATATATATAACCGGCAGAATGGAAGCATGAGTGATTGCTCGGAAACTTCACAGTCGATCGTTACGTAAAACGAAATCGTGTTTGCGACAAGTATAAGACGCGAATTTATCAGCCGAATAAAAAATCTGCGTTTGATTTTCCCTCGATTTATACAATAAATAATCGGTAACTCTATCTCGCACACATCCATCCTGTTACATACTTACATACATACTCTCTGTCTCTCCCTCTCTCTCTCTCTCTCTCTCTCTCTCCTCTCTCTCTATCAAATCGATTGTCCGTAGCGAGAGAATCCAAACCGCTTTTATTTATCGTTATCGGGAACGTCGGATCGACTGGACGTATCAAGGATAATTAATGGCAAAAAAAAAAAAACGAACGTCAAATACAAAGGCTACTGCATTCTTCGAAAACAAATACACCTGTCACAAAGTAGCCGATTCTTCGATATAGGCACAAACGTCGTTCACGGACGATAACCAACGTGCTAACTTGCTTACTTTCAACAATCTATATTTATTAAGAATCGGTAAATGACACAGAAAGCGACACGAGAGGAAATGTAGGTCACTGCACATTGAAAAGTGTACATGGGAAAAGATGAGATGATTAAGGCTGTAAAGCAAAGACGACATAATTGCGTTCGCAAGTATATCGCTAAACATTAGAAAAATTATCATTAGAATATCGTGTAATTTTACATATACGAAAAATTTCATACGACACAAAATTATTATATTAATAAAATTAACGCATTTAAAGCATAGATTTCTTTCTTAAAAAATATTTAAATATACAATCGATATATGTATTAAATATGTCAAAATTTTAATATTTTTTTTATTTTATTACACGTATATTCTACTAGGAACTGCGTATCCTATGTTTGTGATACGTACTTCTATTTATAGATGTACTATTCTATCTATAGAATGGATTTTTAACTATATTTCATCTAAATGTTTTGTTTATATAATAAAAAAGAAACATTGTGTTAATATTGCATAAAAATGTATTGATCCAATATATTCGTTTATATAAACGAATCCTCTATTATTATGTTGGATAAAATAAATATACTTATCATAAATATCATTAATAAAAATACATTCTTTTATTACGTTTTCACACGTGTGTGAAATATTATAAGTGTTCAGTAAATTGCAATATGAGAAGTCTATATTTTTTATCATTTTATGATAATGATAATATAATTGAGAGCAATTAATATAAAAAGAATGATTACACTCTTTCAAGAATAATATAACACTGTAATCGTATAGATTATAGAATAATTGATGTAAAAATTAAATTTTGTGTGCGATAAAAAAACTATTTTTAATCCATTCCTTTTTCTATAATACACATTAAATTAAATAAATAATTTAAATTGTTAATACATATTTAATATTAAATTCTGTAATATAGAAGTTATTTATTTATAGTAAAATACTTAAACAAGAAAAGGTGCTGGTGCAAAAGAAAACTGATTATAGTTATGTACAGTGAAAGCGATGAGTAAAAGTAAGTTTAGACCAGAATATTTCAGAAATACTTCAGAAATAAAAACGTAAAAGTATGTAATATTTAACAATGCCACAACTAGGTGCTAAAGAGTTGTACGTACAGAGAAATAAATTTTCATGCAATTTCACATCGAGAGCATGCAGGATTTATTTGATTTCAGAATGTAAATTTAATAATGAGATACACACGCGCGAGCGATGAATTTTTAAAAACTAACGTGCTAATAAAAATGTAACTGTCGATAAAAATACTTTATTTCGGCTTGTTCATCGCTTGGCTGCCGCTTGTCATTGCATGATTTTAATCATTCGCTTTTTAACGAAAGTAATTATTACACGAACGAAGCGACAAGTTAATAACATGCATTTTACGCAAGTATAATTTAGAGATACAGGATGATACACGAGTGGTCTGGGAAATTTCTGGCACAATTTCCGGCAGGAATATTTATTTCCAGAAAAACATGTTATATAAGAGCATACGTGCAAAATGTACAATAATGGAGTCGTCGTAAAAACAATTCTAGATTAATCTTCTCTAAAATCTGACTCCAAAATGTCTCCTGAGAGAATTTCATATATATTCCTAAAGTTTTCCGTTCCACTCGTATATAAGATCATATATAAGATTTAGAAATAGCTGAATATTAATTTATATTAAATATCTTTCCTAACAGAAAAACTCAGAATCAATACGTAAGATAAGTGCGCTACAAAATGTCCCTGATTTAATATACTTATGCTGATACATCTCTGAGGTCCGTTTTCAGTTAAAAGAAAAAGATCATATTTTTCCGCAACTTTATGGTTGAAGTATCGAGTTTCGTAGATATATATATCGTAGGTAACATTACACACTTCAAATTATCGAGTTTCATCATAAAAGAAAAAAATTGCTATTCATAACTTAAGTTCTTTATTAAGAAATATGATATTTTAATAACAAATTGCTCGCCACGTTGCAAAAACAATTGCATAAAATATCAATTTCAGATTGTACGTAGTTATCACGACCATATGATTTATTGAGATAGGAAATTAATTTTAAAATAAACAAAGATACATTATAGTAAAAATTCTAAAAAAATCCCTGTTTTAATTGGAATTCGTACATCTGAAACTGCTTCAGTTTAACAACCGATATATATATATTCAATCAAGGAAAATGTTACATTCGCATATCGCGTTTACCTTTTTCATGGTATAAATACGTTTCGCAGATATTCGTAACAAAATAGTACCTATTCTCTGAACGACGACTAGTTTCAATTTGTCATCGATAAGTGATGAAAGACAAACACAAAGCGGCATACAAATAGACAGACACACGCAGACACACAGGCTAGTCTACCGCTACGAACAACGACATAAACAGGCCCAAATAACGCGGGTAATTAGTTCATGTAATCAGAGTCAGAAATAGGTGGACCGATTGAAGAGTTTGTTACATTTAACTGAAATGTATTTAATTGTTACAAGTGTGAGAGAGAGAATAGAAATGAGATTTCTGTCAAAAATATGATAATAAAAATTTCCACTCGGAAAGAGGATAACTGTTCAACATTGTCAAAAATATATGTACATTACATTACACCATATACCTACATAAAATTAATTCACCGTGCAATTGCATTTACCGATTACAATAATAATAAATGTAACATATTATATAAATTTTAGCGCTGAATAATTCATATAGAATTATGTAATTTATTTTAATGTAATTTATTTTAACGTTGTAAAATAACGTCAATCAATTTTTATATTCATTATTAATTATCTTTTATAACAAAACATTCTTTTTCCTATAATTTGGTACCCTCCGAGTTGGACACGCGCTTATTGATAATAATTGAAGTACATGCCATTTACAGTAAATAATAATTAACCATCATCCAAAATATATATTCATGACTGCGACATGGAGACAGCAGTCGATTTGAGCAATTCAATCAGAAACTGATACGTGTTACGGGTGAACTCGAAAGCCACAGAATAAATTCGGCCACTGTCCGAATTCAGGTTATTGCAGAAGTATCTGTATTTGATTTCTATATTTTCCACATTCCTTTAAAAAAAAAAATGCTACGTTTATTCAAAAGAATTTCCTGCTGCGGATTGGATTGACCCGGAAACTTTAATTTCTAGTAAACATAGACCAGAAATATAAAAGACTAATGTTTAGTTTATTTTAAAAAGCAATGTTTATATTCTTAAGAAATCTAATACTGACTATTTTAATACTGGGGTCAATTTATTACTAAAAGACAGTAATTAATTACTTATTTTAAATACCAAACGTATTGAATAACTATATTCTTGGTATTTAAATTAAGTAAATTATTAGTGTTTTGGCCGCTATTAGATTTCAACAAAATGAAATAATTTAATAACGAGTTGTAACAAACCCTTCAATTTTGTCAAAGACTTGTCCCAATCCTACAACGATGAAGCAGAGCTTATGTCATTCGCGCATTACAAAATCAGACACGCGAACGACGGGGGGGTGGGGAACAGAAAAAAGGGGAAGGAGTCGTTTTCTCACTCACTTCCCCTCGATGGCACAACAAATATTTGTTACTACGCGACCTGCACAATGATATCACAGGAATACTGCTATCGCACGTAGATTGAGTGTAGTGTCTATACAGACACTACACGTTCTCAAACTAATATAACGATACCACACGGGGGGGTAGAACGTCCACTATATTGCCTTAAACGAGGGTAATCACGAGACTGGACTGATCGATAGCGACAATTACGAAATGCTACACATTCATGTGTGAAAATGAACTCGGAGCTATTTCCAACTGAGTTATACTACTGTCGTCTCGCCAGACTCGTGGACTTACCACATGAATCTTTTCTTTCCCGTTATATACAGGATGATCCGCAGAGAACAATTCATTCGATGTATCAACAATAATCTAAGTTGGATAAGAACTGATCATTCGGAAGAAATAAGTTCAAACGAGTAACATCGTTGATTTTTATCAAAATGCTCTCGTACTGGGACAATGCCGTTTTCTTTTATATCTACAATATCTTTTGAAATATATATAGTTGATGCGAATAGTAGTAGAACAGAGAACATCCTGTATATACCTGGCCTTGTCGTTGATGGAAACAGTTCTCAATAATATTTTACGACACAGTGACGTTGTACAAGAAGCCGGGAGCTATATTCAAGGACGCGGAAAGGAGTATCCCCTTTTAGAGAGATACTCTAGAGTCTAGACAGACGCAATACTTTCTCATTTCTACCCCCGATTGTGGTAAATCATCAGACGTTATGTAGATGTGGCAGGCATGTGGATACCGAAATTGTCCTCCGTGTCGCTCACTAGCGAATCCTCGACGTCGGTCAGGTCCTCAAAAGGGAAATAGCAGCTCGAAGAGATCAGGCCTATCGAAAGAACATAGAGAGAAAGGAGAAGGACATTGTTATCGTCATGATAATTTCGCGCTGTGCGCGATTTACTTGACGGTTTCACGAATGTGGTAAGATGCTCTTTATCATCAATAAAGCTGGAGGAAGACCGACCTGGCTGTGGCTCTTGGTTGCCGTTGTTTATATTTAAGGAATCGAACTCTCTCGCGCGAATCAAAGGCGACAGATATATTGACCTCAGGCCGATCAACACAATTCAATCAACACAATTCTCTGGTGGTGTGTGTGTCTATTGGTATGTAAAATGTCGAGCTTGGCATATCTCCGCGACGTTTGTATAAGTTTATTTGTATTGTACGGGAAATCTACGATGATCCTGTTAGTACAAAATCTGTATAAAAGACTATCAAATAGCTTGCTTTAATTCGTTCGTTTTATAATCTTACGCAAAATGTAAGATAGCTCTCGGATTAATCGCCTATATATACTTCCAACGATTTTGTGATGATCATCCTAGCGTAGAAAAACGTATAAAAATATATATATCACACTTATAGATACACAATTGTCATTCTTAATTTTTGTTTCAAAATAAAAC
Organism: Cyphomyrmex costatus; assembly: GCF_001594065.2. Lineage (NCBI taxonomy): Eukaryota > Metazoa > Arthropoda > Insecta > Hymenoptera > Formicidae > Cyphomyrmex > Cyphomyrmex costatus. The sequence continues at coordinate 2,918,024 of NW_017278534.1, read as the reverse complement.
ACAAAAATGATCACAATAATTTAAAATCTCATTCTCATTCGTGTTCTTAATTCCGCTTCAGACATACGTATTGCTGAAGACAATACAGCGAAGCCCAATAAGAAGTGTATAATCCGAGAATGACATTCTTCAACAAATTTGTAAACCACACACATCCGAGAAAAAAATAAGTGTGCATATACATATTAAAATATTAAACGATATATTATTTAATATGTTAATATGTTAAATATTAGCCAAGTCATATATATTAATGAGTTAGCCAAGTCAAAGTGAATATTCGAACTCGTAAAGCAAGCAAGCAAGCGGTGGCAGCTTCTAGAGTACAGTGACGTGATAGTGATAGAGGAGTACACGAAATGGATGAAAATGTAGCATAATACAATATGTATCGATGTGATAAGTGTGTACGTGTAATATATATATATATATATTTATGTGGCGTGATGAGACAAGGCTCCTGCGGAAGTAATGATTAAAGGTTAGATCAGGCTTACCCTCGCTGTCGGCCTTCAAGTAGAGCTGCCCCTTTGGGCTCAGACACTGCCGATACTCGGTCGTGTAACATGCTGTATTCATTCAAACCAAATTTCACGTTATCAAGAGTGTAATCAGACGACGTGCTTTTCTCGCGCTGTCGCTGCATAATGCAATCCGCGGATAACTCTCATCGGTCATGGTTTGCGCTTTTTTTTTGCATCTACATGCACGATGTCACGCGCGAATTCAAATCGCAAAGAATTGAGAATGAAACATAGCTACGCGAGAAATAAGCATGATGGAGCGTTAAGGGAGACGTGTCGCGCGGTAACGTTATGCGTATTTAATCACGCTGTCGGAAACTTTTTGTCTAAGGCGACTCTCGTAATCCCAGCGGCGAGTGCTGTCTTGTTTTGCGAAACTCGTATATAAAAAGTTGCGCGTCCCAGTTTACACGACGGTTTTCCAGTCAATCTCCGGCCTATGTATTTGGAACGCCGCCGTCGGTTTACTCTCGCAGAATGCCAAATTAGTTTCGAACTGGGAAGATCAGAGACGACAGCCGTGGGAGTTGGAAGAGAGATTAATATCTGACTTGATATAATATCGTAGCGTCTTAGCGGAACGAGGAGGCAATTAACCCTATAGCCGACAAAAGTTCTTATCGCTATTGAACTCTATTATCGATCGGCGGGAACCACTCTACCCTGCGCCTCGTCATATAAAAGTGTATACAGTGTTACGTGTCTTATTATGTTAGTGGCAAATGTTATCATCATATTGTTCTTATAGCAATATTTCGGTGTTATGTTCCTTCAATACAAACGAGAATGGCAATACTGTTATTTTATCGTTATTTATTCATTCATTGTGTTGTTCTATGTCCTTTTTGATATTGCATGCTATTATTAAACCCTCCATCTTCGATTAAATATTAACTTTAATTAAATATTAAGTAAAATAACATAAGTAGAACGAAAGTAAAAAATCGACGATAACGTGTGTTCTATCAACAGCTCTTAACGGCGATACGATATAACGCAATGCCGGTGTCATTATAAAATCGATAATGCGATTCCAATATTGATTGTCAGTATTAACATAACGTAATTATATAGGATGGCGAAAGATGATTTCCTAATTTCCTTCATAATTGAAAACGCTTCTTTAATATCGCATGGCTACTAATGAAATAAATCACTTGAAGACGCACGACAACAATAATTGCGCTGATCACGCAAAGGAAGTCTAAAATTAATCCAAGACGTAGAGCAGTACAGTCTAGAATATCTACAAGTGTCGCTAACAACAAGAGCATCTACAAATGGAACCATGCGATATCGAAGCAGCGAAAGATTATTAAAAAAATGCATAGACATCAATCGATTGCGGCTGATCAGAGAAGAGAGCATCACGGTTTTCAGTAGGAAAGAAATCCGATAAAAGCTGTTGCATTGTGCACAATGAACACCGAGAAATTTTTTGATGTGATTTGCCAATCATCGACCAAGCCAGCCAATAATCGCAGAGTAGGGCATTCAAAAGAGAGACGATACAAAAACACCGAGTGTCTTTGAAGTGACGCTTGATGAGAGCCGGGAACATATTGTATCGGTACGAAAAAAGGAAAAAAGAATAGAAAAAAGATAAAAATTTGAATTACAAACTCTGAGGAGGCAATATTTAATGCACTTTTTAGATAGACTTTTTGCCCTCGTTCGTTAATATTACTACTGCATTGCAATGTGAGGATTATTACTGTCATATCTTTATCGGAAATGATATCGTACATTGTAACATGTAAAAAGAATTTTCTCCTTTCCTCCCAGGAGATAATAATTTATTCCACAAAAATTTAATCAACTTTGATCCAAAGATGCATTGACATACATCCCCAGCAATAATACCATATCTCTGGAGATATACTCAGTTGCCCTTTGTGCCACTGAATATTTTATTAGTTTTCTCTTTTTTTGTAATATTATAAGCGAAAAAGAGGCAGCACAACTAAATGATACACGTTTGAACTAGTCGTAATGAATCCGATTGAATGCCAATAGGTTGGTAATTTAAAATTAACTTCTCAGACACATGTGAACCCTTTCAATATGATAAATATAGATAATTAAAGCGTAAATGACTTTACAAAATCTACCACGTTTCTCATAACAAAATAAAACCGATGATATGCTATACCAATGAATTTTTTGAACACTTTGGCGTAATAATATTGGATTTTTGGACTAACAGTGTTCCCGTAGTGAGACAGCCTTGATCTTTTATAGTCCTTTAGCCTTAAAAAAAAATTAATACAAGAGAGATTGCTACGCGAAAATAGGTTAAACGCATATAAACGATATAATGCTTATAAATAATAATTTCGTCGGAATATATGCATAATGCAATCATTTAATTTAAATTAAAGGTATTATTCCAAAATTACATTATAGTATTTATGTATATTTAATTTTACACACAAGAGCTTTTTCAACATAACAAAAAAAATAAAATTTTATAAAGGTGTTAAATAAAAATATATTATTGTAATTAAAAACGTTATCTTCCTAATATAATAAGTTAATAAATTATCAAATACGTATATGATTCATTAAACTATTTAATCATAAAAAATCCTTAATGTACTTTTAAAGAACGTGTCGAAATTTGTCGCGACACAAAATTTATTGCATGTACATTCGCATGAGCTTAATTTAATCAACATTCAAAGAGTTCACATAATTAACGTAAAATTAACATATAATCTAGTGACATATTTTGCTTCGTGTATTCCAACAAAATAGACATGGATATCTAGATATATGACCCTCGATGATATAGTACGAGCATTGAATAGTGCCTCTCAGCCAGTTTGCAGATGGAATAAGCGTATAATTATATTACGCGTAAAATTTATGTCAGCGCATATTTTGCTAAATATAAGTAGTGTTGGCGCCAGGTCAGGAAAAAGTTTGAAAATTTTGTCTTTAAATTCATGTCTTTTTTTACTTATAAAATATCATAATTTAGGTAGTATTTAAATATATACTTGTGATATATAAATTTGCTAATAAGTAATATTTTGTTTTGTTATGAATGATTGTAGAAAAGTCATCGTATTGCTTTCTGTGAAAGCTTTAATCACGAGACAATAAAGTTATGAATATTTCGAGATGTATCCTCTCTTTCATCGTTCTTAATAATGTCGATGTTGTCCTATTTTTTCTTCTCGCCTAGCGCCGACACCACTTAAAAATATTATGAAAAATTAAGTAATTTTAATGCTGTCGCGCTAAAAGCAGCACGACGTCAGCTCTCGTAAACTATGTCACGGAATAGAGGGGAACGTAAAGTGTTTGGGGCATTTGCATAGCCCTAAGTAAATTCTCTTTTACGCCTCTACGATTTTATACTTCAGTTCAAGTGATGTTTCAAGTGATGTTTTCATTACCATGACTTGATCGATATGTATTTTCAATATATTGGAATAACAAAAAATCTCTCGAAATGATATTTTTTGTCGATGAAATATTTTAAGTAAATTATTATTATTCAAAACGTACAAGCAAACTTAACAAAAATTAATTTTACAAAGTTGACTTCCTTCAACTATGACAGTAATAATATTAAATACCTCTTTCATGTTATTTTCATTAATAAAAAAATTCATTATAATGTAAGACATGCAAATATTTTTCAAGCATCTAAAGAATTCTACTCTAGAATACATAAGAAAGAAATAGATTTTTATAAAAAAAAAAAATGAAGAGATTTTCAGATGCGATTAATATTTTCAAGCATTTTAAATTTAATTAAAATTTCGATATATGACGATTGACATTTGTTGAAAAATAAAAACGAAAATCCGACAAAAAATTAATTCATATAAAAACTAAAAGCTTAACTATTATTTTATCAAAGCTGTATTGTAATTATATAAATATTTCTTAATCGTATTCGATATCTTAAACGCTGACTCTTCAATATTTTCTAAATTAATTTTTTCAACATTAAAATTCTTTACTTACAATTTTTTTTCCAAGTTTTTTTGATGTAACTAAATTTAAGAAGTACGTCTATTTAATAGACACTGGCTTAAAGCCATTTTTCAAACTAATAGAGTTATTTTTATATGATAATGGCCGTATGTGTTACGTATATAGAACTTTGTTGGAAGTTGATAGAGAATCATTAATAATAGAGAGGTCGGGCATCCCAGAGCTGAGGTCGCACGACTTTCGACGTGAATCTCTACGCCACGTAAAATGAATCGCGTAAAGAAAACATAAGTGAATTAGAAGAAAAGTATGAACATACCAACGCCATTAGACTGCGAGGTTGGGAGTTGCACAGCAACGCCGAAACCGCGCAGCTTCACCGGGGCGGAATTTTCCTTGCCAGCCAGGAGGGCGCACTGCGGCTTCAGGTCACGATGAATAATGTCATTCTCATGGCAGTAACGCAATGCTTCAAGGATCTGTCGCATGTAGTGACTGCAAAAGAAAATGCAGTTTCTTAGGTGCCGGCGTTAACACCATATCTCTCCCTGAACACATCACGAAAGTACGCCCTCAACCGAGAACAATAGCCAAGGCCGCAGGGGAGAAGCATTTATGCACGACACAGAGAGAACCAGTTCTTTCCGAGAATTTAAATACGATTAAGGTATACCTCGTTATCATGTAATGATTTTAGAACATGAAGTTTTAATAAATTCATTCAATAAATGAAGAGTCGGGATATACAGTAAGTAATATAAAAATAAAAATACGAATTTCGAATTTACTTGTTATAAACTGGTAATCAACTATATTAACAATGTTATTTAATTATGTTTATGAGTTATTAATCGAACGGAAGAACCAAAATTATATTGAATTTAGTTAATAGACAAATATACGTTTTGGAGTAACATTTTTCATGCACAGTTGTATATAGTATAAAACCCTTTCTAACTGACTCTTGACATTATCACTAGTATTTTTTATAAAATATGCAAAAAAGAAATACGGTCTAAAATAAAAACAAGATATTGATGGCACAGTGTACTGCCAGAAAATGATGCAAAATATGAAATACCGCACAGACAAAAACAATGCAGTTATTTACTATACTCGTTCGTTGTATTTTCACCATATCAAAGTGCATCTCTTTGAGATCGATCTTTTGAGCGTATTATAATGTGAGATACATACAGTGAATACATGAAGTTTGTATATTTGATATGTAATATTAATATAAAGTTTATTTTGATTCTAAGAAATTCGAACAACAAAAAAGCATGTTTTTCAGACAAAAGAAAGTAAAGATTTGAAAAGAGTTTATATCTGATCCTGGAGAACTATATAGATATAAAATACCTATACGTTTAAGTAGAAAAAAAAAATATATATATATAGATATTTCCTAAGTATATTTAAACATGAGAGAAAACGGTTTGAAATGTGTATATTGTATATATTCCTCTTACGATCAGTATTATTTCGTGTGTAATTTCTATTATCGAGATTATCATATCTGATCCTCAGGAAATACATAGGTATTTGCTAAGTACTTAAATGTGTGAAAACGGTTTGTAATATATGTACGTATATCTTCTTTTTATAATCAGATATTATTTCATAATTTCTATCATTGAGACTATATTAAACATGACTTATTGTGTAATAATTCTTCATAGTGTCAAAAATATAAGACATATTTGTGAACAGTTTTAATAGGATCCTCTCGAGGTGAAGACTACTGTTACTCCAAGCATGACATGAACGAGTATAGCGAATCTAATGGATCGCAGTCAAGGATTTATCGAGACAGGGATTTATTACGCTCCAGGGAGACTCGAAAGAGAGAGAAACCGTTTGCATTATATCGAGTGTAACATACAAAAGGTAATCACGTTTCAGTACTCCAAGTTCCAAGTGACTCAATGAAAACAATTAATTTATCAAATTTCTTTCATCTTGAAGGCATTTCCTCAACAAGATTAATAAACAGATTAGAGTAATTTTCATCATATAGGAGTACATATTAAATCTAGGTACTATGCGAAAATTGTATTTTATCGAGAATAATGCTCTGTAAAACTTTCTGACACATTTTTTTTACATGTCTTAATTGTTTTAAAAAAATTCGAGTAATAAAAAAATTAATTTATTATAATCTTTATTGGCTAAAACTCTTAGAAATTATAAAACGGAATAATATATGTAGAATATTGTATATTCACGCGATATAATACGCATCGTACTACACCTAAAGTAAACGATGTTTTAGCTTCAGCAGATAATATTTAAATGGATATACTGTCTGCTGTGGAATCGTGACGTTCGTGTAGTGGTCGTAGTGTGTTCATCGCGCGCGCGATGATAGAAATAATAAATTTCTTACCTTGCAACTGCTTCACTGTATACAAATCCAGCAGTTGCTCGTCTTACAACTTCGAAGCACAAATCAGAGCCGTCCATACTGAAAGAGAAATGGAATATTGAAGTAGGAATATCCGGTGATGCGGTAAATGGATCTGTTTTAATTTGAATATTTCTCTTATTCTATGATTTTTATTTGTTTTAATTATTCATGAATATAACTTTTTAATTATTTCATTGATACTTATTTATCTGCATGCATATAGATTATGATCAGATGTAACATTCATAACACTTAACTGACTCACAGAAAATTATCGATTAAAATGATATATGTATATCTAATCGTATGTGTTATATCGATAATGTTGTCATTGAATAACAATTTTTTATGACAAAAATAATATCTCATTAAACTAAAGGAAATAACGAAGTGTGATTGATTGTCATATTATTTAAATAGTCTCGTTAAAAACGCCTTGAGCAACGAGTCTATTAAAAACCATAGTTATCTTATCCGATAGCGTAGATTATTTCGAGAGCACCTCGGATGTGTGTATCCAATTATAGCGAACTATAGTAGAACGTTATAATAGATAGCAAACAACTAAATGGAAAACGTGCTTTTCCCGAGTAAAGATAGAGCCGTTAAGGAAATGTTACGTATTTATTTTACCGAGTCCTTCATTTTCGACAAACGTAATGGTTTTCCATTTCATATGTTACGAACATAACGTTTCATTAGCCTGAAGGTATAATAATTATGCTAGGAAAATGAGAGAGCAGACTTGTTGGCATATAAAGGACGAGATTGACGCCTTTCGAAAAGTTATTTTTCTAAAAAAAGGCTCATTGAAAGTTCATGATTGAAATAATATAACTATAACAGTTTAATTTTGTAAGACGAGAGAGGGGTTACTGTATCTAAACTTATTATTAGATAAAATAATTAGATAAATGTAGCACATTAAATAGAATAAATTTATTTTTATCACACACAATTGTTTTTGTCAAACTATGTTGATAAACTAAATAAAGAAACATATTTTTCAAAATATAAAATACGTATATTCATTTTTGCATACTTACTATTCGAATACCATGTATAACATGCCCTCAGAGCTGTAAGTTTCTAACAGTTCCACAATATGTGGATGTTTCAACATATGGCATATTGTAGCTTCTCGTTTCAAATCTAAAACATACGAAACGTAGATTTAACACAGCAGATAGTTTTCACGCATTATACAGATACATGATGGAGATTATAATCATTAACTGAACATGGTTTAAATTATTTTAAATAAATTTTGCTTTATTAGATTTTTAATACAATCCTTTAGCATAAAAATGTTAAAAATTGTAAGATTTAAAGATTTACAGCAAAAAATAACGTCGAAAAATTTTCTAATAAAAACTATAATTTATTTGTAAAATGCATAACAGTTCAATATTGTCAACTTATATAAGAAATTAATATTATTATACAAATTACACGTATATTACGTTACAAATGTATAAAATTATGTAAATTTTCTATTACACAAAAAAACCTAAAGAAAATAAATACTTTGTACATAAATGCCTATAAAATCAGAACAGATAATTTTAATCTTACTCTAGTTAAACGAAACTGTAGATACTGAATCTGGATTGAATAAAAAAAAAACTTCGTTTCCTAGTTTTTATTAGAGTCAATTTCGATGCCGTATCTGCATTCAACTGCAATGGAATCTGTGCAGTCAAAGTTACGAATAGTAAACGAAAATCGAAATGCAATAACGAAATAGCTTATATTTTTTAATCGTGTTAAAAAAAATTGTACTATAAAAAATATAAAGAATTAATTACAATAATTTTAAACAAAAACTTATTTAACAACATTAAAATATTTACATAAAGTGCGAGCTTGTAAAACAACATAAATTTTTTAATAAATTACATTTTTACAAAAGTAAGTGTTAATTAATTTTAAAATAATTAGTAAATTATTATAAAATTTTAATATACATAAGTATAAAGAACAGCAAAACTTATCAATGAATCTGTCATTCATAAATTCTTCGATTAATAAAGACAACAATATTAACTCTTGCAAAACTTATTAAATTATACATGCAGCTATTTTACAACTTCGTAATTAAATATCTTTGCAACTACTAGGTACTGAATTAAAATCTCGTTAAAATGTTAACTTTACCTAAAGCTAAATAATAAAATTGTACTTTCTATTTGCAAATTAGTTCGGTACCACGACTTAATTTTTAATTAAAAAATTTTAACACATTATTGTTATTAGTAAATATGTATCTATATTTTAGCAAAAAACGTAAAGTAATTCAAATATTTAATGTTAACTTTTATCAAGTAATACGTATAACAGAAATGAGAAAGAAAGAAATCACAAAAAAAGAGGGGAAAAAATGACAACGAAGAGTGAACAAGAAAACTTGGTAATATTTTACGACACCTAGCGAAATGAATGTCTTGCTTCATACATAAAGTTATGTTTCACGAATAGGAATGAGATATTATATACACTCTGTTCGCATATGTTTCCGAATATTTTCACGTGAGGTCCATATAATCCCAAAGAGATTCCATATGGTAACTCAAATGAACATCTGTTTCGTTATTAATACATATGATGCACTTATAGAAGGTACTGTTAGTCTCTTTTTTTCTGATTTATTGCAGTAATGATACAGAGAATTTAGAAATTATATAAAAAATGTTCCAAAATCATTTTCTCTGCTCAGCTATGACCCGTCTGTTAGTAAACTCATATAGTACATTTACAATTAATTTTTCAATTTCGTGCTATCAGTAAAAATTAAATATTGCTCTCATTTCCGGAAAAAGGGCTTTATTAGAAAAAACTGGTTTTAAAACAATGCGTTCTTCTCGTATATTTCATCTAGATCTGTCGACTGGTATGTTCAGTTAAACCCCCGAAAAATATGCGCGGCGACAATAGTTCGCCTTTCCATTCAATTGTACAATGCCTTTCGCGTCGGTTCACAACTCAAACCTATGTTTAGTCAGTCGGCAGCATTGGGAAAAGCGTCCGTTGTCAGTAGTTGCGGACGGATAGAGTAGTATAAGCCTTGTTTCGAAAACATGGTGAAAATTAATGGAAGAGTATTTATAAACCGGTATAGAAAGAGTCCCCTTTATTTGGATAAACTTGAATGTAAAACAGTTTGAAACATAAGAAATATATATTTTGTATCCTTTGTGTAATGAAGAAGTAGTTAGTAAAATTTAAATCGATTTACTTGTTCCCCTGTCAAAATATATAAAAGCATTGCTACTACGCCAAATTAAAGTACTTTATTGATTACAGATTGGACATGTATCTCAAAATGCTCTCTTAATGTTACAAGATACTCTATTAAATATACACACACACACACACACATATACATATATATATCAACTTCAATTGACTACTCGATGTTTGAATGTACATTATGTATAATGCAAAAAAATCAACATTTTTTTATTAAGTTGCTCAAACGTCGGGAACTCGAAATCGATAAGAGATATCTCCGGATATTTCTTTATCTTCTTTGTGTGTGTACACCCATGTCATCTTTATACAGTACATATACTCACCCGCAGTACTGAGTCCAGGACTGGAGGTGAATTTTGCCACATCGACGATTTTTACGGCAAAAATCTGCCCGGTGTGGCGGTGAATGCATTTCCGAACGACGCTGAATGGTCCTCTGCAACAATGCGGGCGAGACGTCAACAATAATATAATTATACTCGCAGTAGTTGTTGAGTACGGATTATGCACATTGTCAGATAACTAGTAAATCGGATAAAAAGCTTACTCCAATAAAGGCAAACTATCATCAGATACCTAATATTTAACACCTGCAAAATGTACTTGAAAAGAGTACCTAATGGATTTTATTTGAAAAAATTTTCTACGTTTCCAATTTGTCGTAAAGCCATGCATAATTAAATAAAAGAGTTCCTTCGTTCTTTAAATAGTTATTAGTAAATTTTAATTTACTCTTTTTTTTTATAAAATATTATTGCAAATCAACATAAAAATAAAATATTAGAAATATAAGTATAAAATAATTATAAAAATTGTGTAATTGGATATACATATTAAGAAACTTCAAAACGAATGTTGAAGTTTAAAAATATTGTAAAAAATGAATTTCCGGTATTAGGAGGATTAATATCTTGAGGTTTCTTTGACATCACTTTATAGACCAAGGTTACGTCCTTCTGCTGACCTAACGCCATTTTTAAATGTCGCGTGCGCTGTGACTCTCCATTTTTCTTACGCATGCATATACTAATTTTGCATCTGCACATTTTATATCTACATGTAAATTTTACAAAGCTTTTTACATTAATATAAGAAAATCTAGAAAAGAGGGAAATGTCAATGTAATTAATAAGGTCGTAGTTCGTTGAAAATATTGAAATCTTGTAAAATCAGAAAAAGTAAAAATAAAGTTTTAGAGATAATTCTAATATATAAATAAATAATTTTAATATGATACGATATTTGCGTAGTATTAACAAAAATATATAAATTTTTGTTGCTAAATTTAAAACGTTTTATATTTTAAATTCATTGAACTTACTTTCCTTAAAATATGAAACAAACAATAACATTATTTCCAATAAAGTATAATTATATTTCATAAAAGCATCGATAATTACACTGTTAAAAAGAACAGCTGACAGCCGCTATCTTTATCAATTTATTTTTTTTATAGATTTGATATAAAAATAATCAATATCGCGCGCGACAAATGCTAATATTGTAAAACAAAAACATTTAATATCAATTTCAATTACCAGGTTAGAAGCAACAATAACGAAATATTGTTTGTATTTAAAATATCTGGAGATGTTTATTTTTAAATCATACACACACACACACACACACACACACACACACACACACACACACACACATACATACATACACAGCAACACACAGTATACACATAGAGTAAAATACATCACACACACGTACACGGTTATTGATAGATCGAATTTCTAGATATTGATATCGTATACTGAATATACAGTATCATATAAAGAAGGTAATCTGTGTGACATAGGCATTTTATATGTGCGTGTATGAGTAGGTCATATGATCAGTCCTGTACTTATAAGGGTTAAACTCGATAGCGGTCTCGGTTATCCATCGAATGATAACCACGCATGCATTCATGGAATTCGTGAAAACCCACAATGGAGAATGGCGTGCGTATAGCATTTCGCACAAGCATCTATCCTTGTGGTTAGAATGATGATGCATCATCATATCTATTATATACACAAATTGTATTTCAACAGTGATAAAATCTCGTTTGTATTTTGTTTATACTTGCATAGTAATGATACGCTTTGTTTATTTACTCGAAACACTGTGTAGGTATTTCCAATTTTCTTTCTGTATTATTTTTGTTTCAATGTTCAAATAGCTACACTATTTTTTATTAAGTAATCGGTCAATATAAATGGACGATTATTTTCAGACGTCTATGTAATTACGACAATATTTAAAGAATAGCGACTTGCTCATAAAATGTAAGTGTATTTTTAATAAGAAAAATTAGATCGATAAAAATAAATCAAATAAGAGAAAGCATTCTATTTTTGATCGAAGCGGATCTTGATGCTTGATAATGTTTATATAAATACAGTTTTCATTTCTATAAAGTGCGCGCCAATTCGGTTTGTCAAACTTGAAACACAATTATAAACTAAAACTAGAAATAATATCGCTAATTACACAGATTGTTAATTTAATAATATTGCTAATAAGCGTCTTAAGACACTACAGAGAACTTGTTGCCAAAAATAACACTTCAACCAGGATTTGAACCTGGATTTTCTTCATTTCGTATAGTCTTCCATATCGATTACTAAGCCATATGGCGATATTTAATTGTTATTGGAGCAATAACTAATGTAATTAATATTTTTTTTAATTTTACAGTTCTATAAAGTTAAATCAACAAAATTTAGCATATCATAAATTAATTTTTCATTTTGTAAAATTATTTCGTTATTATCAAATTATTAATAATAACTTTTCTATTAATATTATATTGATATTTTAAATATTCTATATGTCCTTGTAATATATATTATAATAACGAACACATTTGATAAAATGTTATAATCAATAATAATTTAATGAATAATTGTAATGTTATTTATAATAAAAATATATTATAAATGCCTTATCGAGTTAGAACTGTGTGAGTTAAAATGATGCTTTATTGTATCTTGATAATAATAACGTTTTGATCCAAATTCGGATCCTTTTCAAGTCTCGAACTTCATATAATGAATTATCAAGATACAATAAAGCATCATTTTAACTCACACGAACAACCAGTGCTCTGACTCAATAAGGCATTTATCATTTCTCTTGGATTTATTCAACCAAGATTGGATTTTTTCATCCTAAAATTCCCTGATATTTCCCTGATTTCTAGATAAAATTTTATGATCTTCCTTTCCCTGACCTTCAGTAATACATATTTTGAAATATTTTTGTATTTTCATCCTGATATGAAAATTGTTAAATATTTTGTTGATGAAGCAATTTAATGTAACAGTGTAATTAAATTACTATTAATGTTGCTGACACTGCATTTTATTGTTAAGTTAATAGTATTTTTTGTCTTTTCCTTTTATGTATGAACATGATTCGTTTCCTCTTCATCTCTTTCTTTTTACTACTATACTTAAAATATAAGGAACATAAATCAAAGGATACAGTTTCTCTTTTATCAAAACTACGTCCTGTTTATTAAAATCTCAATCTGCTTATAAAAGTTAACATATTTGGAAAAACATCACAAAAATATAAAATATCATTTATTTTACTCACTTGTTCATGGATGACATAGAACTTTCTTATATAAAACTGAAATTTTTGTAAACAAAGATTATTTTAGCAATTTTTGCATTTTCTTGTTCTTTCTTAGAGCGCTGCTTTTCCAATGCTTTACCATATACATATCCCCCGCATTTCGATAAGATAAAATCAACTTGAGATGAGTGACCATTTAGTTTAGAAGCAGGGTATGTTAAGTTAGCACCCCAACTATATAGTACTCAGGAGTTCTGATTAGAGTTCCCACTTCCTTTTGACGAGACGAAGAGTTCCCTATAGTTAATAACAAGAGTACCGCTCAATAAACATTTTTTTTACATTTTTTAAAAATGGGGTGCTAACTTTTTATCGAATTTCGAGGTGGAATAGTTCTAAGCGGCTTAATAGCTTCAATTATAGGGAACTCTTCGTCTCGTCAAAAGGAAGTGGGAACTCTAATCAGAACTCCTGAGTACTATAGTTGGGGTGCTAACTTAACATACCCTTAGAAACATCATAAAAAAATTAATTCTCGTATTTAGAGAAAATCTTTTTTTTTCTCACGATTTTATTCTAAAATTGATGCTAATTAGTAATACGTACTTTAACAATCTAACAGTAATTAGGGAAAATTGACCGGTATAATCCTACTTAAATTTCTACACGAGTATATATAGTGTCACTATTACAATAGATAAAAATTATCTTTTTATCTATTTATAAGTTTTTTTAGTGAGACTACCAGCAACCTTAAGGCCATCGTAAACTTGTGTCTAAAATATTAGAGACCTAGGCAATTATTTTCAACATTCCTTGTTATTGAAAATTCTCTTTTCACAAATACTTGATCATGACTCAGAATAAGGACTTTTTTCACAAAAACATACAAATTCTGGAAATTATTCTGATCCTGAAGCAAGTTTCTCCAGAAATTATCAATTCTTTGATTTTCTCTAACAAATTGCTTGCATAAATTAATTATTTCATTCTTATGACAAAAAACGTTAAATTCTTTCTCAATTTTATCACAGTCGATTTTGTCGACAGTGACGTGATATAAATGAAACAGACACCGTGCTAAACAGATGTTTTAAATTTCTTTACAGTTATTTTGTTTTTCCAGAAAAGTTTGCTAAATCCCTGACTTTCCCTGATTCCCCTGACACATTTTTTAATTCTCTGACTTTTCCTTGACTTGTGGCAACAAGTAAAGTTTGTTTTCGGTCAAAGTTATAAAAATTAAATAACTATGTTCAACTATAGATAAACTACAATATTTTTAACACAGATAAAATAATGTCATAAATTTTTCATTCTGCATTTGCATGTTTATATTCATTTTTTAAATAAAGATTATCTTCTTATGGATTTGTATTAAAAAGCATCTAATTTATTGTATTCCTTGATACATTCTTAAGATAAAAAAAAAGACGTAATACAGTCTTTTAAAAACATGGTCATGTAAATCTTATACACATACATGTATAGGCCGTCATCTCCGGTATACTCGCGAACGAGTTGCTAAATACATCATCCTCCGTTTTTCGTTGTTGAAAGCTCTCTTGCAAGACGGCTCTTGAGTGCCTTAAGGCCTTCATAAAGCAATTCGCACGAAAGCGTAATCCGCCTTTTATGAAAAGCTATTGACTTCTCGTGTCAGTTTCCAGAAAAGGTCAAACATTACCG
Organism: Cyphomyrmex costatus; assembly: GCF_001594065.2. Classification (NCBI taxonomy): domain Eukaryota; kingdom Metazoa; phylum Arthropoda; class Insecta; order Hymenoptera; family Formicidae; genus Cyphomyrmex; species Cyphomyrmex costatus. The sequence goes on along the minus strand of NW_017278534.1, from coordinate 2,902,622 downwards.
CGACCTATATTCAAAATCAATTTTCCGCTCGAAAAGGAGTTCATATGCAAGATTTCTTTTTTCTATTTCTGCATACATATACTTAAACAGATATATGCTATATATAACTTTATATTCTTATTCTTTTCTCCTTTAATAATGAAACAAATGACAAATTGAGTTGTCTGTCAAGAATTTTACAAAAATTTCGTTAAATATCGTAATTAAGTTAATTCGATATTATGTATAAAAATAAAACTTAATTCATTCAATGAGCATTTAAACATAGGTAAAAATTATTAATGTACTGATTCTCACCGTATTATCAAATATGGCTCTATTTAACCTCCTGGTCATTGTAAATTAAACTTCAAATCGGTCGTAATTGAACTTTGCCTTTTGTCGTTAACAAGTTACATCGAAGGGTGGGCATCGCTGATATAAGCGCTCAAGCAGAATTCTGCTTTCCAAAACGGTAATTACAACATGAAATCGGTATACGTTTAAGTTGCTAAGTAAATCTGCCAGGATAACATGTTGCTCATATCAAAACCATAACTTAACGGAACATAACTTGATTAAAACGTTATATTCAAATTGCTAATTTATAATCTAAGTTCATTAATCAAAAAATTTGTACGTTGTACGATCAAATATTTTGATTGTACAGCGTGACCACTATGCAAAATAAAATATTGGAAATAAAAAGTACGTTACATTAATAATATTTTTCATTTATATTTTCTACTTCTTATAATTCATTTATTTCCAGAAATAAATATTTATTAGTAAGGTTTGTTATATAGTCATAAAATAACACATACGTTTTATTTTTTATACATCAGATTAGTAACTTTGTCAGGTATATAGATATAATGCCACGTCTAATAATTTATTTTGTGATTTGAATGACTATATTTTCTATTGTATCTTTTACTCGAAATAAGTCGCGAACATTAATAAATTTTTTAAACATTCAGTTAATAAACAATCAGAATTAAGCTGTTCTCTTCGAAAGGTTTCAGATCTACCATAATTGCATGTCGGACACTTGTTTACGAATGCAGAAGCAGCATTCGATGCCAGACTACATCATCAAGATATACGTTTGCTCGACATTAACATTCCATCTCTATACCTCATTCATTTTCGCTGTATTGGAGGCACGTAGACGTAATAGCTATGCCCGATTACAAGGAAAAGAGAGGGATGGGAAATTGAAACCGCTAAATAGGATTGTTAGCGGAAGTCAGGAATAAATAACGTTTCCAACTAGAACAGAAGCGTTCAGAAAGGCTCGTTTAACCTGCTGAAATACTCCCTTTTACGTCAACAACCCTCATCAGACTATTTAGTCCCTCTTACTCCATACACAATTTCTCTGTAGTTACTCTTATCAACGCGTACAAATCACATATGCTACGGCTAACCGAAACGCAGTATATAAATACAGCAGTTACTCGTCTACCTCGACGGCTCTGTTAAACTTAAGCCGCGTCGTCATGCAGATATTACGTGTTCCCTTCCTTTATATATTACTACTATGAGTTAATACTTGCAGCTAGATTTTGTAATAATAAGACCGATGATCAACATTACGTATTATTTATAAATGTTGAATATTTGGAACTTTAAAAAATGGTTTTTAGTTGAATATATCCTAAATAAAGGGAGCGATTCTTATTCGTATAAATCCTAAAACATGTATGGTAATATATCGTGTACATATGTATCCACGTGCTATTGTAAATTTCGATATAAATTTGAAAAAATTAAAGAGATTTTTGTTTATTTTACATTAAAGCTTCATATAACAAATATCTCATGAGTTGTATATCCTTCATATAATTAGTATTTTCCGGTCCTTCTTTCCAGAACTTTTTTAGTTTAAAATATATGGTATTATTTCTATAAATTTAAATATTCTATTCTTATTGATTTTTTTTGTTACACTTGCATGATATGCAATAACTTTTTCTATACAGTATATTAACGCATTCGATGCGATGAGAAGTAATACAACAGTCAATTTCTGTTACATTCTATATATATTTAATTTGGAGGAAAACATTTTATCGGATAAAACACTTTTAGATTATTATTATAAATTTCAGTTGTTCAAAAAAATGTTTATTTAATAATATAAATAATAATTAAACAATTATAACAATTAAAAAAATATTAAACATTAAGTAGTAGAATACTTTGTGATATAATTTTTTCTTCCTTTTTTTCTTATAAATCTTATTAAGATTATAAAATTTGAAAATACTAAATGTGAAAAAAAGAAGATGATACTTAATCATTGTTCATACGCGTGCATTGCTTCACGACCATAGATATTAACCTTTGTTCTACTTTTTTATCCAAAAGTTACTTCAGATTTATCTGACATTCGCATCTTAACAGCTTCTTTATTGAATTAAAACAAATATGATTTGTGAGTTATCTTACAGGTCTACTGATAGTCAAATCTACTTGATTATCTTTTACTGATGTATATTATCTTTTACGGAAATTACGAGATCATTAATCGACGAGTATAAAATAAACGAAAGAGAAACAAACCCGTTGCAGTTGACCATGTGCAATCATTCAAACATGTTGTTGGTCATTCCATTTCTTGCGTGTTATATCGTTTGGGCAATTGCAAACCCAATTAACATTGGTAAACCATCCGTTTATTTTACAATTTTATCATCAAACTGCTCACGAAAACTGTTTTATCGTCACATTAACGATCTTTAGGTATCAGCTGCACAATATCTGTACAGTATAAAATTGGCGATCTTAAGGAGCCTCAACCGTTGCTCCTGAAGCGGGTTGGTAAGCATGCGACCATCTGGTACCCGGATAACGATAATGGGACATTGAAGATATCCGCGGGTGACTCCATTTATCTAGCATGCCCAGGCAAAAATAATAACTTCAAAAACAGAAGTTGGGGCAACGAGGTCGAAGCAGTTTGCGTAAGAGATAAGGTGTTTGACGTGAAAGGCGTTCACCAGTATATCTCGTCTCTAGTTTGCAAATCTCATCCCGAGCACCATGCTGAATATACGGGCACGTCGCCTTGCCTTGGCAGACACAGCCCCATTGAGATTGGTTTCAACGTGAGCGGCACCTTCATCCGTACTATTGAATTATGCCGCGACGAGAAGACATATATGACGTACTACACGAAGTTCAAGATGACAAAAATGATCGAAAGTTATCAAAGAAGCTATCCCAGGTGAGGTCTCGCAATAATTGATCGACTCTTTATTCAGTATGTTTTTCTTTTATTAAATCTTCGAAAAAAAGTTTAAATTTCAAAAAAAGTTCTAACAAATTAAATATAGTTTAATTTCATGTTAACAACACAGAAAATTTGTGTTAAATTTGAAAAAGTAACATAATTATATTACCTATAATATATAAAAAAAATTAACATAATAAACATAACATTGACACAATTTGTAAACAAATTGTAAAAGCATATTTTTCAATAAAATTAACCTTTAGTTATGTTAACTTTTATTCATCCATTTTAGAAAGAGAGAGAGAGAGAGAGAGAGAGAGAGAATTTACACATTTATAAATTTTAAAACGCATGAATGATTATATTTCTATACATATACTTTTTAAATACAATTTTTAAAAATATTTTGTGATTGCATGTTTCAGACCGTCCAAGTTCCTAGCGGGCAAATTTTATCCCGGGATAAATGTAGACTATCTGTACAAATTCGAAACTCAATCAGATACCCTCGCCAGAATCCTGAAGTCGACCAAATTGACTGAGGAACGATTGAAGAAATCACTGCAATTTCTCTCTCGCGGACATCTGGTAGCCAAAGCGGATTTCGTCTACGGCATCCAGCAAAGGTCAACTTTTTGGTACTTGAATACCGCGCCTCAGTGGCGGACTTTTAACGCTGGTAATTGGAATTCTCTGGAGGTCAGCGTCAGACGCTTCGCCGCCAACCGCCGTTTGGACCTCGACGTTTACACGGGAGTACATGGTCAGATGACCATGGAAGACATTCATAACAAACAGCAACCCGTATATCTCCACGCCGAAGGCGCAGTCATGTCCGTACCCAAGTTCTATTGGAAAGTCATCTATGATCCATTGAGCAAACGTGGTACGGCGTTTGTGGGTCTCAACGATCCGTTCATCACATTAGTCACAGACGACGTATATCTCTGCTCAGATATCAGTGAAAGGATCAAGTGGCTGGACTGGAGACCGCGCAATATCACGTTAGGCATCTCTTACGCCTGCAGCGTCGCTGATCTACGAAAGGCGGTGCCCGTCGTGCCGCTACTCGATATCATTGATATTCTAATGTGACACGAGTGAATCACTTAGTTCCGTCTTCTATGTATAGGACATCAGTATTTCAAGAGGATATCAATAACCGCAATAAATTGTTTTTTTAAGTCTTTGCACAAAAAACAAAGATTTATGATTGAGATCAGGTGCATGAAAACTAACGCTGAATGTTTTACGCGTAAATAATTTTGTAAATTCAACTTCCACAATAATAATATATAGACGTTTCTAAATTTATGTATATATATATATATGTATATACTGAGAGAAATATTTGATGCGTAACCATTTATATATTACTGATATGTGATTAACACAAAGTTTCTTACTTTTTCATTAAAAAATGTATTGTTTTAATCAAAATTTGGTTAGAACAACACAATTTTTTAATGAATATATCAACAAAATAAAGTTGTACGTACCGAAATATTTCTCTCTTTCTCTCTCTCTCTCTCACACATACAAACAGTATATATTTAGAATTAATTAAATATAAATCCGTTAAAAATAATATTTAAAAAATCAGAAGCTTGTATCACACAATAGAAACAAACACATTGCAATATTGTATTATTTATAAAGTATTGAATAATATTTAATACAAAAGTTTAACCACACATCTTTATAAGTCAAAGTGTAACGATACTTCACTGAACATACTAAGCAGATACTTTATCTTCGATACGAGCGAGGTGTCGATAACAGGAAGGCAACATTCATTCGTAACAGTGAATGCAGATGTTAGCAACTTATTGAATATTTTCGAAAATGCACTTATATTTATATAACATTAATTGTATATTTATTCAATATTCGTTTATTTGCATTTTTTATGATTGCCAAACAGCAATGTTTATTAAAAAAGAATTGAATAATATTGATATATTGTGTGTGTATACACTCAATATTAAATAGAAAAGATATCAATATCCAATATATTAATTTAGTCTTTAATAGAAAATCTGACGAAATCAGTGCGAAATAATCATACTGAATCATACTGAATCATAATGATCCATATCAGTTAACCAAATATTAAAATATGTATATTAAAATAATGTTTTAAAAATTATACAAATGAGTTATTACGATGTGATGTATATATATATAGACAAGAGTCAGTCACGCGGAAATTTTTATCAAAATAAATTTCTCTAAAGACATTATTATTATGCTTTAAAGCAAGAACTTCATATGTTGACATATCACGTGCTATGCGTAAATTCAAGACAAGCTAGCTTTATCTCCAAGACATAAAATAGAATTTATTTCAAAAGGTTAAAAATTTGAAGTGATTATCTATGACATAATTTTACAGACTTGTTTTTCGCAGAGAAAATATTACTTGCAAATAGGAACGTGAATAGTATGTACATTTGAATAAGAGAAAAACGTTCCTTTCCTCGTGGATTTTTCCTTCAAATCAAAATTATATTAGAATATTGTTATTAGAGAAAATATTAAATATAATAATTAAATATAATGTTTATAAAAAATATTTATAGATTATTTATATCTATTTTAATATTATTATTTCTATTTTAGTATTATTTGTATTATTATATAGAATGTACTGTTTAAAATAAAAAAAATTTTATTTTGAGAGAGAGAGATAAATCGGATGACGCACACACTCATGTATAACTTCTATTATACATTGAAATAGAATACAATGTTTCAGCACTAAACAAAGGTAAACACTTTTAAATATCAAAGTAAAAACCGAATATAAAAGTAAAATACCAAATGTGCAATAAATAAATTTAAAAAAAACAAACTTTTATTTATTTTCTATAAAAGCATATTTTATAATATTTGTTAATGTATTTTTTTTAAATATGTGATGCAAAAATACCATTTCTTTTTTCGAACTTCAAAAATTAGATTCGCATAATTAAGTTCAAGGACAAATATCACACGGCAAGAATTTATTCTACCTTTCAAAGAACGCAAACATACATAGGGCCTTCCGGGAGTTTACGAGACAAATAAAAAGTAGGGCGTGAATCGTAAAAGCAGAGCACGCCGCCTCGTATATCTCGCCTTGTACATGTCCGCATCGAGATTTAAAACCGTCGAAGCATTCTGGGGATTTCTCGGTGCTTTCGCTCTCCAGCGAAGCGATGGAACACCGCGGTAAAAGTGTCGAGGGCTTCTGTTCGATAAGTCCGTTTCCATTTCCACAACAGCTCTCGATACAACTTGATCCTTATTTATTAACTAATGGTATCCATAAAGAAACAAACATTAATAATAATTGTATCTTCGTATTTTTAGCTGTTTGTACACGTTTTTAATTAGCTTTTGAATATTTTTTTCTGTTTTACTAAGAGTAATGCATTATTCTAATGATATAATTTAGAAACTCAAAAGCAAAGTTGCTTGCAGCAACTGCAGTATATACAAAGGATAATTAAATGTTGTGTACTTATGTATAGTCCTTTATGGACATTTCGCGTTCCACGAAAAAGTTAAAACATACTAATACATATTTAGCTGTGTGGAAATTAAATTATAAAGAGTTGCAAAGTTGAGAACTATTAAAGGAAATTCGATGGCTACGAAATAAAATATATACGTATAAAAGACGCATTATCGTTCCGGTGTGTTACTTCGTAATATCTTAGAGAACCAAATTTTTGTAGTAGTCGATTGAAAGGAACGACTTTTAAAGAACCATTTGTGCCAACTATAGCTTACAGCATTTAAGTTCAATTGACGTAGAAAAGAGCGTCGGCTGTACGAATTCAATTAACTGTAACGAACGAAGAATGCGCCATCTCGATAACCTCATGCTGAATTTAATTGACGAGATCCACATGTAGGCATATGTATGTAGGATGATCTCTTCAAACTGTCCCTATTGAAATGTTTCTGCACCAATTGTTACGCGACAAAGCGTTTCTACTTAATTACACAGTTGAAAATAGCAAGAAATTAATGTTATATGCAGTTGATTAATTCTCAACTTGTTTACCAACAAAAACAAATCGTTATCGTTCATTTGATTAATATTTATGAGCCTTAATAATTTCCCAACTTAATAATTGCATAATTTATTCATTTTCCAAAAAATAAATATTTTCCTGATTGATATTAAAAGATTAGTTATGTATTATATGTTTTCCACTGATCGATCAATTTGTATAATAAATATAGTTTAATTAGCGAGTTTGGCATCTTCAATGGGCATAATGGAGACAGAATATGTGATGCTAATTTATCAGGATTTCGAGTTTAAATGAATTAACATCGTGTGTGTGACAGCGCGTATAATTGAATATATCTTCATAAATAGCTTTCAGCAAAAATATTGCTAATAATGCGTGCCGAATAACGCATTATTTCTCGGTTTACGAGAAAATCTATTATTAGCACATACAAGGACGGAACTTAAAATAGATAGATAACGCATTAGATAAAAATTTGACATGTAACGTTATGTCGATAAAAGCACTAAAAAGTATGGCAAAGATATTTTAATTCTACAAAAATTTACGTTTAACCGACGATTTCTCTAATCTTTCTCTTTTTAATTATATTATATCGCGGCATATATAAATGTTCCTCTTTTGAAAGAGGATGATGTGATATTTCACGTTATCCTCTCTCAAATATTGAATAATTTATAAAAGTCTATTAATACTAATTGACTTTTATAAAATTATTTAAATATCAAATAATTTATAAAAGTCAATTAGTAGTAAATTACGCAATTTCAAGGAGTATATTGAGTCTGAGCTACGCGTAAACGTAGTTGTAAGAATTCTTTAATCACAGTTGAACATTCTCCTCGTATTCAACTGTAATTGGTTAAAACTAGATAGAATTGTAGATCGGGCGCTTACTTCAATTAATATCTAAAATCTCGTGCTGATATTGAAGAATCATGAAATAATGACATAAAAAAAGAAAGAAATGTCACACATAAACAAAAGTAAATAGAAAAGAGTGATAAACGCCACACATAAAAAATAAACGAACAAAGATAATAAATTGCGTACTATTTATAGCAGCATTATAATTGTAAGCTATAAATAGTTTAGACGGGCAGAGAATAAATAAATCTGAGTCATAAGTCGATGATCGTCGAATAACCTACGCCTTTGTGACAGATATTTTAATCGCAGCTGATGGCGTATAGTATTTTGACATGAAGGTTAGCCAATTGAATGATAAATCAAGTATTGGCTTCCGATACAAACGAAATTGCGTTTCTGTTACAGCAATCTCTGCTTTTCAACCTATAGTCTTCCAGCAGATTAAATAAACCGTTTCGGCGAAATCGATAGTTGCTAGCATAGCAGTATGAGAACTAAGCATTAGAAACTTGAATTAAACCTTCATGTAAATTTCCATTAATACATCCAGAAATACGTCATCATGAATTAATTTTTGTTATTGTATTTTTATTAAAAATTTTAATATTTGTTTGATATAAATATTAGTTAAAATAGTAAATAATGTATTTATGTTATAATTAATTGATCATTCATTGTTAGAAAATTTTCGTCAATATATAAAAATTCCTTTTGCAAAATTATGACTTTCTTATATTTTTTTATTCAATCCGGATCAATGTATAATAAAAAAAATCAAATTTTTCGAGATGTTTAAGTTTCAAATACCTTTTATTTTTCCATCATCCATTTTTCTTGTTCACACACTTTTTTAAAAAGGCATGTTTTAACACTTCTGTATTTTTCCGGAGTCAGATATAATCTTGCTTTTTGAGCTAATTGGAAAAGTCAACCTTGAACACATAAAAGTCCAGATAATGATTTATCGACAGATAGACTTGACAGACAAATCGGTTGTTGTCAATATGCCGAGTAAACCATTTATTTTGAAACTGATATAACGAGAACTGTCAAGACTTTATTGAAACAAGCATCTATTATACCTTATTTAGAAAACATTTGAGTCTAATCTTTTTTAAAAAAAAAAAGCATTTTATTCCTATCTTTTGAAAGTGTAAAAATTTAGAAAACATTTGATTCTCTTATCTCTTTAGAATTTAAAAATTCTTTTCACGAATAACTCAGTCGAAGCTTTAAAACTTGAATATCACGGTAAGGGATAGACGTTTACGAAATTCATTATTATTAACGAGATATCGGTACATCATTCTCGGGTGTATCGATTGACGCGTATAACAAATTACGAGTGGAACGTACCAATTTAATTATATTGCGGCACAGGAATGAGCAGAAAAATGATACAATTCTATTCGTCCCGTAAGCATGCGTGACGGATCGGATTACTGAATTCGACAAAGGTGGAAACGGAAGGAACTTGCACGCACACACACATACACACACACACACACACGACGCCTGACTCGCGTCTTCCTCACTTGATTCGCATCTCCTTCCCCTATTCTATACATCGTTACCCACTCGTTCCGTGTCACACCGACGGGCATCATTTTCCCTGTTCAGCAGGTTTTCACATGCGCGCAGCCGCGGAAAGAACGCATGCACAATACAGACGCACGCGACCAACACGTTCAAAGTAACCTCCGCCCACTGCCGTTCATCCAATCGCATCACGCTTTCTCTCTCGCGCAGTACCTCCTTACACCCTAACTTGCAGATTCTTGCGCTCTCTCTCTCTCTCTCTCTCTCTCCCACATTCTCACCCTTCCTGGTGATTCTCGTTACTCACTTGCCGATAATCTCGCAGAGCTCGTAAACATCGTCGAAGAGAACCTCGTCGTCCGCCATAGTGACGACGAGGAAGAGGAGGAGGTCGAAGGAGTCGACCGAGCTAGGAACCTGCACGCGTCAGGTGACGCGTCGCGGTTACGTGAATGCGTGATAATTCGGAGCGCCTTTTATAAGTACGCGCCTTTTTCTGTCGCTCCGGTCGTAGTTTCCTAACCAACAACGTCGTCGTCGTCGTCGTCGTGATCGACGTTGTCGTCGTCACCGCCGCCACCGTCGTCGTCGTTGTTGTCGTCCTCGTCCTCGTCGTCGTCGACGTCTTCGTCGTCCTCGTCGTCGTCGTTGTTTGTCGTTGTATCCGTGTCGTGTGGAGTACACGCGGCGTGAACGCAGCCACGTATCGAGGATTCACGGCCGCATCGCTCTCTTTCTCTTACACGTTCACTGCCGGCCCCGTCGTCGCTCTCTTTCTCTCTCCCTCTCTCTCTCTTGCCTTTACGCACACGTCACGCACATATGCACGCACACACAGTCGCGGATAATGCACCGTGTGTCAGCACACCACCGACCGCCGTCGCACTGACACTCTGTCGGCGGACACGAGCGAACACTGTACCACTGCAGGGGTGCCCGATCGTGATTCGTACGTGTGGCGCACAGCTCTGCGCGGAGCGAGAAACACACCGCCGACAACACCCGTCTTGTCACTTTTTCGTTTAGCCGCGCTCAACTCGCTACAGTTCGTTCTCGCTCGTCCCGCCTTGCCTTTGCCTCGCCGGCAATGTCAGCGCGCACGGGAAAACAGACGGTAGCAGCGCGATGCGATATTATATACGCCAGGCTCGTAGATAGGCCCCGTCGTGACCTGCCTCAAAAGCACAGTGTGGAGTACCGGATTCGTTCGGTGTGTGTGTGTGTCTCCCCCTTGCCGAAAGAGTCGCGGGCACGCACTCTTTCTACTTGCAAAGTTCGCTACGTACGCACGGGCGGAGGAGACGGGCGACGACGGATAATAACGACACTGCACGCGTTATTCCGTCTATCGAAGGCCGGGGCAGTGAATTCTCGCTCGCTCCGAAGCAAGACTGGTTGCATAAAACGCGGCGGGCGACTGCGCCGACCGCTGCCAGTCCTTCTCCCCCCGACGCCAACCCCCCACCCCACCCCACCCTCTGCGATCAAACCGTGGCATGGTGGGGCGGGCGTGGCGCCTACCTCCCTTTGCTTCGCAACCTTTTGCGCTTTAACACGTTCTTTACTTCCTTCATTGCTCGCTCGCCGAGTGTGCGTAACGCGCTTCCAGAGGACGGTGATACTCTCAGAACCCTCCGCGATTCAGATATTACCGTCCTTTCGAGGGCACAATCGGTATACTCTCCTCTCTTTACCGACTGTTCTCTCTCTACCGACTGTTCTCTCTTTACGAGAGGAATATGTTTTTTGTCATATTTATGAAAAAATTACTCTATGAAAAAAATCGGGAAAGAGCAAAAAATAACAAAAAAAAATGTGTTATAGGTTTTGATTGTGTTGAAATGGCTGCTAGACGTAGTATTTTTGTGTGTAAAAATACATTGTCATTACGTTCAATGTAAGTATCGTTTTTGATACATTGCAACTAGTTCATTGAAAAAATTATAAATAAAAAAATAGCTTTAGTTTATTATTCGAGAACTGTTGAAATATACCGTTTGTTTATATTGCTATCGTAAATATGAAAGTCCATCAAAGATATCCTCGATTTCTTCTTTGCGTCCAAATACCGATAGTACTAGCATTATTCGGTTATGATACCATCGATGATAAATAGCATGAGTACCGAGGGCTGCAAACTTCACTTCATTCTCCAGATATTTTAAATGTTTATGATCGTATCCTTGCAAAACTATCATATTTTCCCTATATAATTAAAAAGATGTACATTATATTATACGCATTAAAAAATCTCACGTCTTAAATTTGAAAAATTCGAAGAAATTTTTAATATTAAATATTTACTAGAACAATAGATTAACAAAAAAATTGAAACTATATATTTATTACCCGGAATTCTGCCATTGAACAATATAAGGATTCTTTGCTCGATCAGTTGCTAATTTGTTATAAAGTCCAAGTATTCCACGTGTTATCTACAAAAATAGAAAATGTATATTACAGATCGATTAATTGCTTATTATTAAACAATTTATTTCAAAATACACTTATACATAATACATTAAAAATCGATATTCAATAAACAATTAAAATTATTATATTTATACTTGGTATTAAAAGGCTAAAATGTTTTAATATAACTATTTTATTTTGATTCTTACTAAACTTGCTGCTACTCCTAATTCCATAGGAATATCAGTATTAAGTATTGAATAGAAAACATATTCATCGAGTGTAGCTCGTTTTCTAATCATTCTATATTTTTTGTTTCTTCTATTATACATAATTTGCCTATTTAATTCCAATCTTTTTTTAAAATCGATTATTTTTATTCTATAAAATTATGATATTAATGCTATTATTTATTTATAGTTGGTTTGAATTTCGTATTAAATACATGCTGTTATACGTGTATATAACTATGATAAAATTACAGTAATTAACATTATGCATATAATTTTAAGAAAAAAATTATATTAACAATGCACATATGTTTATAACTTTGTATTAAATTACCTGATCTGTTCTTTATTCAAAGCACTAATATTGGATTTATTATTGCAACATCTTCTGCCACTCTTGTTTTGATTTTTCATTTTGCAAAATGCGTAAACTTTTTTTCATATGTCTTACAAATAAAAATAATTTGATTATGTATTTCTATTTAACATGATTCATTATATATTAAAATTCTTGTGATACAAATAATATTTTAATTATATTATAGTATATAATCTAATAAATCTTTTTCTTTTATTTATTGTATATATTTTAATGCATCTAAAAATTATTTTAATTTAGATATTTTAAGATATAACCTAATCTCCATCTATTGTAATTCATCTAATAAATTGCTTCATGCATATAATCACAATATCATTTATATATGTATAATTAGTATTTTTTGCCAACACAAAATACATCTTTATCATAATAAGTATACATAATACTACAATTTCTCATTAATACGAACAAATTTTAATTATATCACAACTCTTTATTATCAATAAAACAAAATATAATTTTTTGTACTTTGAGGGGATCGGAGGACAGGATATTCTTCATCAATTGTCAACTTTATTGTCTATTTGCACGATACATTATGTTAAATCGCACAAAAATTTAAAAAAGAGATTTACATCTTTATCTTTTCGGTCTTGTTTATTACTGACATTTTATTAACATTAGATCATGTTGAAATTCCACTATGCATTAGATAATAGGAATTACGATTGCCTTCAGTTGGTACGCAAATGATATCAGAAATTTATTATATCTCTTGCTAACTTTTCGCATAATATCCGAGAAAGGTAATACAACCTTTTTTTTTTTTTTAAGGGAAAGCTTTACAGTAAATAGGAATTTTTTTTATTTCTTTTTTTTTAAATAAAATCATTCTTCGCAATTTTTAAAATGTTTAAATCCGCAGTGTCCTGAGCAAAAAATTTTATTGTTATCAATCAAATGAAGAATATCGATTTCATGCGCATATCGATATATCGCAATACGGTAACATGTCGATTTCGATTAGTACGAATAGTATGAGGTGCACAGTGAGTGATAGCACTGATAGCAAACAGTTTCGGAGTAGGAGCGTAGTGTTTGGTACTTTTAGGTTAGAATAGCTGTTTTCATAATTAAAAGTATTTTGCTCTGATACGACAATGTCGCGCGATCGTCATGAGACATTCAAACATTACACGCTAGCCGATAATCGAACGTAACTTCACCGGATGGAGTTACTCGTCGCACGTACTGAAGGGACTGTCATGAAGTGACGAACTATCGAAGAACATTATTCGTAACCTCTTCATCAAAACGACCCTGATTAAGGTTAAATCATAGGTGGCCTCTTATTTCAACGGTGCACGTGGATCTGCCGAGGAAATGACCTCAAACGAAGCAGGCCTGTCACTCGGTGTCACCCGGGAAGACGTCAACTGGCGGAAAGATTTGATTTTGCAGTTACGCGAGAGAAACAGATCGCAAACCAATTGTTTTGCAGATCTCATTAGCCTACGTAAGTTTCTCGTGGTTTTAATATTAAGTTAAATCGATTGGACGCGAGTATCAATCCACGATACGTCTTATTTTGAATGCAGAAAACTGTCTCTCCATCGCTGTTGGATAGAGAGACAGTTTTACCATATGTTTTATTTGATTTTATTTATAATTCATAGTTTTATTGTCATTTGGTTATGTCTCATTTGTTCGTTTATATTGTTTATTTTTTTATTTAAAAAAAATTGTTCTAACTAGCATAATAATTTATTGGTTCTGCTAGCTGTGTTGGTTCTGTTTGTTTATAGCCTTTTAGTTTTACTGTAAAAATTGATTTAATTACATTTTTGTTATTTTTTGCAGATAATAGATTATTTGAAAATGCAAATACATTACGAAATTCAAATATGCAATTGACAATTGCAAATGAGACTCTTCGTCGCGAAGCAGCTAATGGTGGTATTGGCATAGGAGGAAATCCTGATCTCGAAGCTAGACTCTTAAAACAAGCAGAGGAATTAGCAATGTTGCATAAAAGGAAAGGAGAACACACACAACAAATAGTAGATCTTAATAATAAATTACAGGGAATGACAAAAGAACTTCAAACAAAGGAAGCTAGGTAACCTGTGATCATAACCTTATTCATAAATATATATTTTTTAAACAAAAATAATATTATGGCTCAGCAATAATAAAATTAGTAATGACGATAAGAAAGCAACCAGCCAAAATAATTTAGTTTAATAAAACAATAGACTACATACAAATGTTTTGACACCGATTGGTTCATTATCAATATTAAATAAATATTAAGAAGGCTGGTAAATCTTCTTGAGAGTATAAACGTACAAAACCTTACGTAGTATTCTATTAAGATGTTACGTCACTATTATTATGAGATTCCTAATTGTGTTGATAAACATCAGTATAGAGCCGAGAAGTTATTGAAATCTAATAATATTATAGAATAAGTTAATTAGAATAAAACACATTCAAATACAAATACATTAACAAACATATGGTAATTTATATAAATTAAAAATTATTAATTTACAAAGATAAATATGATTAATACATTAATTATACATTCTTGATTCAGATCGTTATGTGCTTCATTTCTTTTATATTAATTGCTACTGTTGGTTTTATTAATTTGACTATCAGATTTAGACTTCTTGGCTCTATACTAATGTTCATCAATATAACTAAGGATCTCATAATAATAGCGATGTAACATCTTAATAAAAGACTGCGCAAAGTTTTGTACGTTTATATTCTCAAGATTTATCAGCCTTTTAAATTTTTATTTATCATTGATGATCCACCATTGGTGGTGAAACGTTTGTATGTAAATAGTCTAATATTTTGTTAAACTAAACTTGTTTTGGCTGATAGCACTTCTTATTTTCATTAATAATATATTATTTAATAACTTATAAATCAATTTTCATGAACTTATAGGATTTTCTAATTGATTTATATTTTTCAGTCTTGCAGAAAGTTCGGAAGCTAATACTAACTTACGTTTAGACATAACTAAATGCCTTGCTAGAGAGAAAGATTTAGAAGGTGTTAATCAGATGCTCAAGGATGAACACCAAGCCTTGCAACTTGCTTTTGCATCTTTAGAAGAAAAGCTTAGAAAAACACAGGTATGTTATATAACGTTTTTTGTTCTTGTTTCCTTAGAAATTTATATGCTCATATACATTTTTTGTTATACATTAGTAAAGAAAAGTCGATAATTTTTTATATATATTGATATTTACTTATTTACCATCTAATATTTATTTGATGTATTTTTTTTCTAAATTTTTATAGGAAGAAAATCGACAGCTGATCGAGCGTTTAATAAAATATAAAGCCAGAGATGCAGAAAAGATGAATGAAGAAAATGATAACTTTTTAAGGTAAGTGTACATATATATAAAGTATATTATATTGTGAATTTAGAAATTGAATAAAAATCGTTTATATTGAATTTTGATTTGCAATATTAAAATCTAGTATATTACTCTAGTATTTTTGTAGTTAGAATTGTTTTTGTAAAATTAAGAGCAGAGCAGTATTCATCTTCGCTATTATTTTGATTAAATGTGTTTTTATTTCTTGGCTATTTTTGTACGCAATATGAAAACTATGTATTTTGCATGCTAATTATGATTTTGCACTAGGTTATAATCTTGTAATATATAGTAAATGTATTTCTGCTTAATTATACAGCTTTTAAAGGTTATTCTATTTTTCTGCACTTTAGTTAATTTAGTTGTTATGTATTTGTATATATGTTTATGCATTGTAGTATAGTTTTGCATAAAGGGGTGTTTAGTTTATCTGCAACATAATCTTCTGTCTAAAATCTTTATCTTTCTTTGACACTACTTTCCTGTAGAATCTCTATTTTTTTTACTAAGTGGATGTTATTACATTACTTCTGTCAGAGTATAGACAACTTTGTTTAATTTTAAAATATTATTTAATTTATATTTCAATTTGAGATCTAAGCTTCACTATGTGTAAATCTTTTCAAGTTTGTTCTTATATAATTTAGATTAATTAAAACAGCTAAAATGCATCTTATAAAATTTCAATTTCATACATATGAATTATATATTTATTATTTATTATGATATGCATTCTATAATAAATTTTTATTAATATAATTAAAAAAATTAATTCATATATATTATAGGAAAATTCAACACAAACATTTTTTGAGTATTCAATTAAATTTATATGTATTAATAATAAATTTTATATTGATGTTTTTATAAACCCATATAGTATGATACTCATTTCACTATTTAAGCTTTC
This sequence comes from Cyphomyrmex costatus, assembly GCF_001594065.2. Lineage (NCBI taxonomy): Eukaryota > Metazoa > Arthropoda > Insecta > Hymenoptera > Formicidae > Cyphomyrmex > Cyphomyrmex costatus. Next base: position 2,885,687 of record NW_017278534.1, on the reverse strand, counting down.
TACAGAGTATACACAATATTCAGTCACTCTAGGGCTTTATACACAAGCACTTCACACTGCTTGACATTTTCGTTTCAGTTTTACGAGTCCAACAGCCTTTTTGATGCATACCTTATCAAAATTTGGGTAAGTTTAATGAAATGCAGTGAACATTCCGCTTATGCTAAATAGCTTTGGGATGGTAACTTAAAGCTATAGACTATACTGCACTTTGTATCTCATTATTTATGTACTCTATCTGTTGGTGACATTAACTTTGCAACATGTATATAATATGTTTATAATTTATCATATAAAAAAAGAAATATTGTATATGTTACGGTATAAATTCTTATCTGTAATTGTTCACGCTTTAAAATAATAGATAAAAAGGATATAATAAAAATTATTTCATAATATACTCATAATCATAAAAAACAAACTTGAAAAGATAATAAATTTTTAATCTTTAAATCTCTATGTTTAAATATAGATCTTTTTCCTATAATGTTTTTATAAACATATTGAGATTTTTTCAGCAAAATGAACATTTTATATATAATTCTATATATAATAATACTATTATTTTATATTATTTAATAGACGTACAATTGTACAAGAAGAATGAATACACAGTAAAAAATATAAATGCATTATGAGATGAGACATATTCGTTTAAATAACGAATAACATAATATAAGCCTTTTACATTAAAGCAATGGTATGAAAGAGATCGCAAATTGTATCACCGTTGTTACATACGCTTAAGTTGCTTTGCAACTTTGTTAATACTATTGAATGTTGCATATACTTAATGTATATATTTCTTATGACATTATAGGAAGAGACAAGCAAAGATGCAAAAGGAATTAGAAGATGCAGCACGAGACACGCGACCTGTTAGTCCGGATCGTTTAAGCTTAAAAGAAGTTGCTGGTCTTCCGACAGCAGTGCCAACAAAAGTATCCGTAACGTTTGTACGTTGAAAGATATATTATATTGTGCTACCATAAAAGCATTAACACCAATCCGTATCTGACATTTCTAATAACATTAAAACACAGGTGTGCATGCTTTATGTATGTATTATGAATAGATTAATTTTATATTGAATATATTCAATATATTATAAATTTAGAATATATTCAATATCAATTTTATATTAATAAATTATAAAATATTGTTTAATTATTTACATATATATCTTCATTTCTCTTTGATTAAACAAATAGATAAATATTTCTTTCTCAATTTATTTTTTGATACATGATATTTTCTAAATATTAGATTATTTTGTTTCTCTTTTACAGCCAGTTACACCTTAGAGAGTGATATAGGTTACATGCTGTGGTTGTGACGTTACATGAACGGCTGTGTATTGTACATACTTTGCAATATATATTCAACATATCAACACCGTTCTTTAGTTACTTTATTTAACATTATATTTAATTAAATAGAAAATAATTAATTTCTTTTCTCAGCAACAGAAGAATGAACAACACTTTCATATCAAATTTAAAAAAAATGAATTTACTAGAGACACTTCTGTCAACCGAAAAATAATCTATTAGTTTTCACTAAGGCGTAAAGATTAAAAAATAATTTATTTAGTTATCAGTGAGGCGCGCTGAATTAGATTGAGACTGGATTACGTCATTTTATTTGTATAGTTACATTAATCTATAATAATAAAGAATTAAGTATTTATATTGAAAACGTAATTTTTCTGTTTATATTATTATGAGTTGTATTTTTTACTTGATAAATATAATATAATATTACACTGTATTAAGGCCGTATTTAAATATACACTGCCAATACTGAAAATCTATAGTATATATTATATAAGCTATATAGATTTTTGGTTCGAACAGTGTATATCTGAACATGACCTAAGATTAATACTAGAGTAGCATTGTCTTAAATTTTAGGTATATTTATGAAATACAGTATTGTTCGCAGAATGTAGTGTGTATATGATTGAAAGTGCATAATATTATAATTTTTATCGAAATTAGATTGAGTACAAGTATTTTTAAAATATTACAAGATGCTTTTATTAAGACACTCGATAATCTCCAAATCCTGAGCCTTATTCTTTCCATCTTCCTCGTTTTAATTATTAGTTTTCATAGACATGGTTTAGCATCTTTTTTATTTTATATATATTTTTATTTAATGTTTTATTTATGTAATTATACATATATGGTTCTTTATATTCTTAAAAAATATACATATTGCGATTTTTACAATTTATTTTTTCTTATATATTTTGATATACAATATGCATGCTGAATGGTGTACAGAATAATTACTGCTCACTTAAACTGTTAAATTTGCAAAATAGAAGAAACATTAATTGCCTAAATTAATGGAGCACTGCATGCTTTATTACAAGATAATTTATGCTAATATCGTTGGAATAAAATTTTTGTTATTATCTTTGTTTTATATCTAAAATGCTTTATAATAATGTTTAAAGTATAATATATTTAAAGAAAAGTTATAATAAGCATTGAATTTCTTTTTATATTTGTAAAATATCTGCTTCCTGCTGAAAATTTTTTTCAATATATAAAGTGAAGTTCATGGTGTTTGCTATTCTTAATTTAACAATCGGATATTGTTATGTTTTAATTATTAGTTAATGAAATTGCTTATGTGTGAATATAAAAACAAATTATTTTTATTGATCACAAATTACATATAATTGATATATTATTGGATATTTTAAATTTATGTCTTGTGATATTGACATGCACTGTGCGATCAAATCTTTGTTGTGATATATTATGCAATAAATTAAATGCATGCAAGATGTCTAGCAATCTCATACATCAAGTTCTTATAAATCTTGCAGAGTGCTCATGAGGGGGAAGTATTCGCTGTTAAATGGTCGCCTACTGATAGAATATTGGCTACTGGTGGTACTGACAGGAAGGTGAAGCTTTGGAGTATCAATAAAGGTAAATAACAGAATAATTATGATATATTCTTTCAATAATACTATTAAATTTATTAATTTTGTTTTTGAGAAAGTTTAAAACCTAATTTAAGATTAAATTGGAAAAATAAGAATTGTTTCTCAGAAATCTCCTTTTTTGTGCTGCTACATGTCGCTTCCCTGCTTTAAAAAAAGTGACAACTGAAAAAATTATGTTTGTCAGAAAAGACGAAAACTCTTTCAATTTAACAAAAAAATATTTATTGATGTGATATGAAATAATATTGGTAAAAAGAATATATTCTTAACAAATCAAATGTCATTTTGTCATTTTTTATTACAATTTTTTAATACTAATTATTCTAAATTTTAAATATATTGAAACAATATTTGATCTGTGTTTATGAAACTTTAATAATTAAGCATGTATGTTTTGAAAATTTTATGTAATTAAATTTATCTATTTAATAAAGAATTTTGTTATATAAAATAAATAATGAAAAGGCTCTATATGTATAAAATAATATAAATATAAAAAGGGCAAAGAGCCAAGTAAGTCTATCGAACAATATAATTCAATTATTTAAAATTTAATAAAACGCTTTAATAAGATCTTTAAAAATTACAATTTGACAGACCTTTCGACTTTGTTATATAATTTGTTATATAATTCCTTCAAATGAAGTACCGTTTGCATTTGTTGAGAATTCAAGTAATTACATAATTTTGATCTTATTGTTAGTATGTTCCATTTTGAATTTTAGTCTCTAATTTCTCCGATATCGTATAGATTTTGAAGCCTTGTATCCACAATGCTAGATCGTAAATGGAAAATTGTTCAAATGTAATTCGTCAATTTTTTTTTCTTTCTCTATACGAGATCTGAAATCGATTTCTAGCATCGTCGACACAAGCCTTTAAGAAAACTGAAAATTGCCGCGAATATCGCCGCGATGAGAAGAGTGTAAGTAATTCAAGATTTATAAAGTGTGTACAGAGAAAGGAATGCGATTAGTCGGAGCATTTATGCAAGTAAACGACATCCTGAACACGTAACAATCGCGAGTAACGCGTTTGAGTGAAATGATGTTTTCCGCGAAGAATTAATTTTGTTTTATTATTCGTTTTATTATTCAAATTCCCGCCGGTGGTGACGCGTCGACGCGGTAGCATTTAGTTAAATATGGCGGATACTGTCTTTCGCGCTCGTTCGAATAGTACCTTCGCGAGATATTTTCCAGTTTTCTTTATTTCCGTGTCCGAGCGATTATAAATTTCTAATGTATTCTATTCCATACAATAATTATATATAATAAGAATGGATAGTTTTACCGAATTGAACAGACCTTTTACAGAGGACGAAAATGTTCGCGAATTTGTGGGAACGCGACTCACTGCATCAGATATAGGTCCCTATTCTCATAATTCCGTAAGTCTTAACAACAGTAATGATTATTCTCATAATTCCGTAAGTCTTAACAACAGTAATGATTTCGTCGAATTGTTGTTGCGCAGCTTTTTTACCATGAAATCTGCGCAACGACAATGTAATGGTATTGTTACCGTTATAAAATTTAATAGTTCTTTGAAGAACGTCCTTTATAGATATAGGACATTCTTAGAATATCCGTTGAAGAACTGTCTCGTGTAGGTATGATTTAATTACAGTTTATATGTGAAAAATTGATACTGTTTTAGCAAATAGAATAATGTCAGAAAATTAGAATCTTGCATTGAGAAGAGAATTGTTTATTTGATTAAATTAATTAATGTAGTTGTCTTTATTTCTTTAGTTAATTATATGTATTTAAGTCAAATATAATCTAGTATGTATAGCTTAAATACATACATATTTTTTTTAAAAAACTTAAATATATTCTTTAAAAAAATAAAAACGAGTTAAATTAACTTAGTCCAATGAACAATTTTTTCTTCAGTATACGTTAGAAAGAGAAAAAAAGCGAAAAGTAGGAACAATAGGTTTGTTTGCGTCATATGCTCTAACATGAATCCTACCATAGTTCCTACTTACTCCAACGAGCAGAAACATGTTGGAGCATGCGACACGAATGAACCTAATGGAATAGAGAAGATGTTTTCCATTCGATAACGCAAATATCATTTTACTTTTGTTATTCACTAAATGCCAAGAAAGTTAGAATAATATGTTTGTGTCGATTTATTAAATGGAAAGCATTCAAAAGCATGAAGGATAGAGAGAGGTTTTTAATATCTAGATATTTCTATTATGAGATCAGCAAATAACTTAAATATCACACTTCATTGGAAATTAAGGATTGCGAATTGAAGATAAAGCCCAGTCTACAATTGCATAAGCATAGTTGTAAAGCCGTGATCAGAGATTGAAATTGAAATTGAATTGGAATTTCACCAATCAAAGCAAAGTTCACTAAACTTGAGATTAGTTTTCTTTGTTCCGATTGGTTAAATTTCAATTCAGTTTTAATCTTAATCTCTCGTCTGAACTCTGATCATGGCTTAAGTGGTTGTAGTTGTAAGATTTGATCAATCACAGTTCAATATTCTCCTCATGTTTGACTGTGATTAATCAATTCGTACAACTACGACCACTTACAACTACACTTACGCAATTGTAAAATGAGCTTCAGAATTCAGCTAATCGCTAATCAGAACAAAAAGGATGAAAATCGAAATTACTTGATTGGTCGAATTCTAATCTGTAAGTCGCAATCCAATGCGTATAGTGTGATACGAACTTTAAGGACTGTACACGATGAAAAGAATAGGAAACAGAATAAAGAACATGGGATCTTAAATGAAGTAAAAATTACAAAAGCGAATTTACTAGGATATTTATAATTTTATTATTATCTATTGAATTTATTTACGTAATTTTTACTTCATTTAAAATACATAATTGATTCTCGTTCTCTATTCTCCTTATTCCTTTGATTGTGCTCCCTTAGACTTGCTTTTCAAGGCAAACTCGTTTGTCAGCATTATGCAGGCACTCGTCACAGTTTTGTCGCCTATTAACATCCGGTACATGTAATACATCCACTAAGGTTCCGTTTGAATTAAAGTTTTTGCTTATAAACGTAACGACGAAACTATCCTTTCAAAAGACTAATATGTAATTTTTAATTCTCATGATCTTTTCTCTGGTAGTCTTATGTGACGTATATATTTGACATATCCGATAGACAAAGGTATCAATATACATTACATATTGTTTCTTTACTCTAAAAGAGATACATCTAAAAACAAATATAATTTTTTTAATTATTATGAATGACTCAATAAATGAATAAACACATTAATCTATCATTAATGAATGAATTTTATAAAAAAATTGTCAAAATTATTACAATTTGAAAAGAGTGATTTAAAAAATCGCCACGAAAAAAAATGGTTTTTAAGAGTTATAAACAATAAAAATAAAGTTTGAGATTACTTTCAGAATATATTCTTTCTGCAAACATTATTCGGTTAGTCAATAAATTTTTATTAAGTTGAAAAATAATTTTTCCTCTTTTTTTCAGAAACATAATTTTTTTGAGTTGTATTTCTTTTGAAGTATAAAAGACGACATTATTTATATTTATGCTATTTATTTATTGATCAAAGGTGAAAGACTTTTTACTCTTCCAACGTTCCATTTGGAACCTGATTTCCGTCGGCATCTCGCCGCGTCTTCGTTCCACGCGGACGGCCGCGATATCACTTTTTCTCGAGAAATTCCCCGCGATCCACTTAATGAAGTATATTAACGAATCAACAGGTTACTTTGCGCGTCGTTATAGTTCACCCTTGCAACGCATACTAAAAGCTGCCCCGTCGCTTCGAAATCGTTTCACCGTATTGTAACATAGCTGTGATCGTATATGCTATAACGCTCTCGAATGTAATCCTCTCTCTCCGTCTCCTCTTACAAATTAGATGAAACATTCGTCCTTATTGTACGGGTTATATCCGCTTAGCTCGAGGTCTGTTATTCTAGATCTACACGCATTCTCCATTTCTCGGTTTTGTTCTGCGCGCTTCTTCATTGCTTTCCTCTGCCTCTATCTTTACATGTTCTCTCTCACGCACACACACACACACACACACACACACACACACACACACACACACACACACACACACACACACTCTCTCTCTCTCTCTCTCTCTCTCTCTTTCTCTGCTTGCTTTGAGGTGCTTATAACTTGCTCCCTTTGGATTGCAGCGCGGTTTGCTCGCTGCCAATTAAGCCGTCAGGGCATAAATTTAATTAGTCATATTCAGAGAATAACGCGCGGTATAGACGAAACGGAGAAAGAGATGAGGCAGGGTATAGAATGAAACGGTTGTGCAATGGGAGCCAAAGTAATTGATGTGGGCACATAAATGCGAAGAATTAAACTCAAACATCGTTATGTAGCAGTATGATGATGTGTCCGTGAATATTCTGTTGCAGGTACATCGGAAAATAAGGGCATTCTCGTTGGCAGTAACGCCGGTGTAATGTCGGTGGACTTCGATTCGACAGGCACTCTTATTCTTGGAGCGTCCAATGATTATGCGAGTCGCGTCTGGACCGTCAATGATCTTCGCTTAAAGGTAAGTTTTTGCATCCATTGTTTTACATATGTGTGCTTCTAACGTACCTCCGAAAATTTAAAAGGCCAAAAACTTAAAAGCTAAAGAATATCTAATTTGTAAGAGATATCCTTATGACATATTTTAGAATGACATATGCTCTTCTTTATGATTTTTGCATAAAAGTATCACGTTCGAATAACGTCATGATACGAAGTTAGGTAGAATGATGTTCAGTTTTAAACTATAGAACTTTGTTTTGTTTCGTAATTCTTCAGTTCTGTTATGTAATTGCCGCATACATAAAGGTTTGCGTGATGAACGAAGGGAAAGACGAAAAGAAGGGAAAAGTCCAATATTATAAAAATTGATTGCGGGTTAATGATGAAATTGCCTTCTGCATTTCTATCAGAATATTTGCAGAAAACTTTTAGTTAGAAATTTATAAAAAAATTTATATGACGCAAAGGAATTCAAATATAAAATACAATGATCGCGCTTGTCATATTTAGCGGTTAAAAGAGACGTATTTTTAATATTTGCTAAATGTGTCAAAGAGAGACAAGTGACATCGTAAATGTAAGAATCGTTTATTAGGAAAAAACAATAAAATTTTTAAGTATTATTTTTTTATTTCGTTTGATGTACAAAGTAAATGCATCACTCGTTTCGATTTTTTATCTAGGTTAATATCTAGGTTAATATCGATGACTGTTTTAAAGGCTTCAAATTCCCGAGTTTCGATTATTACTCAAATGTATTGCTGCTGGTTCGTAATTATATCACGGTTCTATGAATACTCATGAAAAGCCGAATGCATTAGCGGCTCCATCCCTCTCACAAAGAGATAGGACGCTCCGCGTTCGATACTCGAACGAAATATTGAAAATTTATCTGACAACGCTGAGTTTGCAAATTTTTTTTAAATCCGCAGATTACGAATATAGCGTAGTTTGAAATTACGCGAAAGGTCATAAATAAAACGACGTTGACATGTTCTATTTTTTCTTTTTTTATAAATATATTTTTTATTTTCAAGTGCTCTTATCAGATTATCGACAAGTTAGGTAGAAAATATGATAAATGTAAAAAAATAATTATGGTATATTTATATTTTATTGCAAATTACATTTATAAAATAACAATGTCCACAAAAAAAGTTTTAATTGATTCTTTTTTTAATTTTTTTCATACAAAATAATTTTCATATGTCCTTTAAATTAATCAATTTAATAGAAATAATCCTATTTTTGGTTAAAGTGAATTTTAGTATTAGTAATATTAAATGTAAATTTTTGCAAATATTTTATTTTAGTTTTAAAAACTGCGCGTTGATACGACTTGTTGGTTTTGAAACGCAATCGCAAACTGAAGCTGAAATTAATATCTCTAAAAATAGAGTGATCGTTCATTTTATTATTATAGTGATGCTAATAAGTATTTTAAAAACGAGTAAATAATTAATTGCGAAAGCTGTTATCTTTGACAGGATAATATTTTTCACAATAAATTATTTACAGATTTTTAAGATTCTTATTAGCATCAATATTAAAATGAACGATCAATCTAATTTGAGATATTAAGCACTAAAATTTGCTCTGACAGGAAATAGGATTATTTCTAATAATTGATTTATTCTCGTTGGTCTAATTTTGAAACTCATAATTATTTCTCCGAATTAATTTCACAGAAAATAATTCTGAAAAATTAAAAACAGCATTGGAACCCTACAGCATACTTTTTATATTTATTTGCAATAATTTGCTCTTTTAATCAACCGGGTGTTAAACCATAAGCGTACCTATGACTGTACTCAATCAAGCTTTCATACTGTATTGCGCGAAGTACAAAAAGAAGTTACATTAAGATGGAACAAATGGCCTAACAACTGCAGTAATGAGACGCGCTCGTCTCTCGTCTCTCGTGAAAACCTGATTGGCTGTACGGACGTGTCCCAGGAAGTGCATAAAGGGATGTCTCGCAAAACATGCATTAAATTACAGGTCTGTTCCGTTGGCGAGACAGCCCGTGAATCTACCGGCTGTAGAATATGAAATTTATCGTCACCTTCTTCCCTCGCGATCTATTACCGTGTGGCTCATGTAAATCTGCGACGTTGGCGCGATCGTAAAGCTAATGGCAATGCACAAAAAGTCAGTCAAGACCGAATTGCTTCATGAACTTTACCGCGGATCGTTACTCCTGTTCATGCATAATATCTATGTATATTTTGAAAGGCGATCCGTCTTTTTAACCCCACTGTCTAAAGTTTATTTGCTCTTTTACTCTTCTTTCGCCGTTGCCACATTCACTTTCCGTAACTTTTTTCCGCAATCCTACATTTTCCGTTTTGGAAATATGTTATTGAAAATCTATATGCGAGAAACTTAGTTCAGAAATGTTTAATATTCGTGAATATTAAATCCTATACATATTAACAAGGTTTTCAATAATTTGGTAATTTTTAGGTGATATTTGTGGCATCTTCGTATACAGACTATTTAAAATAACACTTATTTTTTACTTCGCGATGAATTTTCACGATTCTAACGTTGCGAGTCGAATCACTCTACGGATTAACTAGATTAAGATAAGCTTAAAGATTAGACAGATGATCATACAATATACATTTGTGTAATTGTTTATTAGTTTTTCTCTAAACTTTACAATTATATGTAATCAATAAATTGTTCATATATTTTTTAAATAACAATCCGTCAATTGGGATTGTAGCAGATATAAATGATCAGTTTGAAATTTCGATCGCGAAAAACAATACGTTGTAGAAGCTTCAGTTAGATGATGCGTGTCAAATGTGTACGGTCAAAGTTTAGCATATGACAGTAAATGCTTGATCACTACTAATGTACGCTATTTCCTTTGATCTACGCCCGGCTTCGGGCTCTTGTATGTAAGAACTTAAGTACATGGTTTGTCGATAGTCGGCGGCATACTCGCGCGCGGTCGTGTATGGAGGAGTAATCAGGGATGATCGATCGCGATGAAACTTTGAGTCCCACGCCGTACGTATGTCCCGACCTGCGCACCTCGTTACTTTGATAGGATTGTCAGAGTGTCGCACTGATGTAACATGATTAAACGCTGGGAGCAACCGGCGATGATTGTCGGCGAAGTCGACGGGAATCGACGTACGAGAGAGAAGCTTCTGCTGCTTCTCTCGGCAACCAGTCCTCGCAACTCTAGATGAGACTCAACGGTACTTTGATTTGTGCCGTACACATATATGACCAAATCAGTTGGCTCAGTCTTATCGCAAGTATTTCTCTTACAAAACGATTCATAGAAGTCATCGACGTCTAATCGATTCGTCACGGTACGTTTCCAGAGACACATAAGTAACTGAGATCGTTGAGCGAACGTTAATAATATATCCGTACCGAGAATCTCGATGAGTCTCCCGTCGTTTCCTCGCGAGCTATCGTCGCGGTTTCAGCATATCCAAGATAAGTTCTCTCCTCGGTGCAATTACACCGCGTATTCACGTTAGATCACGTGACAAGATTCGGCGAAGACGCTTGCTGGTTCGCGAGGAAGCATGGAGTGAGATTGAACCGATAGTCTACACTGTACCAGCCACACAATTCCATTACATCCTCCCGATGCCGTCGTTTCCCGACGTCGTTGTACAAGTTGCCGCGCGCGCGTTCAGCCTTGCAGTAATCGCCGTTTACAACGCTGCGGTTTATCGGAGGAATACAATGTGTAATATATTCGCGCGCGAGCATACGTGAACCGCTCGCGTATCGCTTGCGTATCGTCGGGTGTGTTAGACGTGATTATTCGACGCGTCGAGAAATCGTAGCTGCCGTCTCGCGCGAGCCGTTCGTTGTTCCGTCCAATCGACCGGATCCTTCGCTCACCTCACGTTTTCCCCCCCTGTCGTTCTTGCTCGCTTTTTCGCGCACCATTCGTGAAACAGGCCTCGCCGGGAGTTCATACTGAACGGCGGCAGTTTCATTCCGAAGATTGGTGGCCAATGGCGCGTAAACTCACGCGGGAAACAACACGCGGTCTCTGAGGGATTCGAGCTGTATGTAACCAGTCTGTAGGTTATTCAGGCTGAGAGGTGCGAGAGCCAACCATCTGATGTTTATTCTCAAGTGCTCCGTTTCGAGAGCACGTAACAACATCTGTCGATCTTAACGAAATGCGGTTTTTCCTGCGAGTCCCTGCCGTTGCGGTATCCGCGGACTCGTGTCTGCCGATCGTTCAATATATCTTTTTATGGATATATTAATCCTGCGTTTTACGCGACATAAAACCTGCGCAGGAGATTGTTATTGTAGATAAATTCTATCTCGACAGAATATGATGTGAGTTTTTGTTATTCATTCGTTATAATATTCATTATCTTTTTAAAATGTTAACGAATAAAATATATCTAGTTATTTTCCTACTGAGACAGCAAATTGTCCGTATATCATAATTGTAAGAGTGCAATGTGCCAAATCGTTTTGGCACAGATAATTACTATTTATTTCAAAAACAGAAAGAAACACATTTTTTGTTACACTGTTAAAAGTGAAATGTTAACTTAAAGACACATAGTGGACTTTTTAGACAAAAAAATGTTAAAAATGTACAAAAAATATTAATTTTGATATTTTTGTATGTCTTAGAAAGTCCACTATACGACATCTTTAAATTAAAATTAATATTTTATTTTTAACAGAGTAAAATTTTGTATAGCAATATGTTTATATTGTCTGCGTTATTATATTATTCCGATCAGGCTGTGATTTATTTCGAGTTGTCACAAAACAATTAATATTATGATAAATACTACTAGCATCTATTTTATACTAGAGAAGGAGGGAGAGAGATAAAGTGGAAAGTGTTGATTTATTTTACAAGAATTTCAATAAGCGTTCGTCTTATTAATAAACGAATTAACATTTTTATCATTTATGTAATTTTTTTAGTTGACACATTAATTTGGGATACATGTATACAACATATATATAATGTTGTATATATCTAATATATTAATATATACCTATATATCGTTGCTATCTAGATTATTATCATGTAAAGACCCTTGTACCGCGGTATAACGATTAGGTTTGTAATCTATTTACGTGGTTAAAGTAAAGTGGTGAAAATTTCGAGCCTTATAATTCTAGAGTGGTAAGAGGTATTAATGCCAGATTATCATCGACCATGAAAAATGCATTACCTCATTGAGTAAAACTCGAGACTTTTGCCAGAGAGACGCGACAGGATGGCTATTTAAGATTCTTTTCTCCCATTTTATCTTCCTCTTCATCGTTTTTTTCTCAGGAGACGATACACACTTTCCGTTTTCTAAATTTTCTATTTCTCGGCAAACTCATTGTTTATCGTCCCGGCAGCAAGGAAACGACGCGTTAAACGAATATCGATGGTGATGGTGAGTATACCTGGCCAGGGCGATAATATAGACTCAATTTCGCGGCGATGGGGTTTCCTCGTGTGCCGCCATTTCTATTGATTCGCCGTTGCTGTCTGCCGGCGGTTTCCTGGTTGTCTGACATTGGTGAACCGTCATACTTCCTCCAACGCGGCTCCAATCTTCTCGTAAAGAGAGACGTAATCGCTCGTACTTTCCGTCTTCCGCGGCGTCTTCGTGCTCCTCATTACACGGTACCCGTCTTGTCTTAATCTTGACTAATGAGTAACAAGCGACGCTGACGACCGAGTCCGATGCTCCGTAAATCGAATAACCAAGAGAGAGAAAAGGGGAGACACTTTAATTGCTGTACTTCAGTTAATTCGATCGAGTCTTCCTTTCCGGAAGTTATAGTATCTTTCGTGGACGACATTGAGATCCTTTCAGACTGTACTTGACGATGTTCTACTTAATAATCTATAATGTCAGAGATAACTATAATTGTTCATTTTTAAACAATATTGAATTGTTCTTTAAATACTTAATATTATTATTTTACTTTAATACATCGGTAATTGTGTGTTGTAATATTAACGTAGAGGTCATTAATTTTTTCCACATTCTTTAATAACTGCAATTTACGAGTAACTTGACATGGTGAGTAGAAAACAACGTAATGCATAACGTGATTTTTTAGTTTATAAATATCTCGCAAGGTAATTACTAGGGAATAATATAATAATAATTATTTCTTATAAATATTTCTTATGCTCTCGGCGAGATTAATGCATTATATCATAATAACTAATTATTTCATTATTATGATGTGAATATCATCTCTTCGTCGTACAGCACCAGTTTTGTCTTTCATCGTTACCCTTGTTCTCGACGTAGTTATGTGCTCATCTCACTTTAATCTCAGAATCACGATTGTGCCTTCATTATCTAATCTGCTTACGGTTCAGTTTCAATTACGTGCGTCGAGATTCCACTGTTTATGAAACGCAGATGGTAGGTTTTGAGTGGCATTTATGGCGGGAATAATACGTGATAGGCTTCGTGAAAATTTATTCCCATATGGTTAAGGGACACGATGCGCCGAGGATTTATCAATTTCAAAGGGCAACGTCGCTCACGGGACGTCGGGACGGGCTGCTTAATTGCGGACTTCTTGACGTCCGATCAAACGAGAAAGAAGAGGAATATCTCTTGGCGCTCTCATGACGACTCTAATAATCAGGCTGTACGGCCAGGTCTGAAACGTTAATTCAGAAAACGCCGAGGCGCTTTCAGGCGTCGTCCAATAGGGTAATTTCAGGGTAACACAGTGGGCAGCAAGCACTCCACGCTGGTAGCCCTCTCCGTTCAAAGGCATTACTTTCATGCCGATCCCCTAGTAATTACCTCGCGAAATTACCGCATTTACATCCCTAATAGGAATAGGTGGATACAGATAGGAATGTCAGGTATGCCGCAGGAATATCGTATAAGAAGGGAAAAAAGGGCACTGGAATTAACCTGAACACGCTGAACCTGCCGTACGCTGTCCTTGCACAAGGGCGATCCGGTACGGAACATCTCGTGCGCTTCTTCTTTTCCGCTATACTCCCTTTTTTCTCGCAGTGCTGCTCGCTCGCAGCCCAGGATGGAGAGAAGCGGCGCGGCGGCTGGCTATCAATTTTATCGAATTAAGACCGGATCGAGCGTAACGTCTATTAGATCGTACCGTGCGTAGCATCCGCGCGGCGAGAAAGTAGCTTCGCCTTCGTTTCTCATTCGTGCTCCGTGTCAGTTGTTATTCGAACACGCATTGAGCAGCGAGTTTATTTTCCTGATATTATTTTCGTGTTTAGTAAACATCTCAGGAATGATATACCGGATCTATAACATATGTTTTTCTTTTGTTAAAACAAGATTCTATAATAGAATAGCGTGGATAATTAAAGTGGATACTTCTTTTTACAATGTGAACACACTCTGTAATTCTCTGTAATCCGTACGTGGGATTTTATTCCATGAAATATTCTTCTTTAGTAATTACATAAAGTAATATAAAGTTTAATTATTTAATATTTATATGCTTGCGATGCGTGTATATCCTCGGCTTGTATGCAAAATAGTTTAAAGCATAAAGACAGAATATATTTATATGGAGGACAGATTGCACCTACGTTAATTTACGTTAGACAGGAAAGATAGTAATTATTTGTTCTTGCAAAGTTTGATTAGCTCGACAATGTTAGCTTGGTACAAGTGATATATCGGCGCACACGATGTTGGGAAATTGCTTACCGTCGACATTTCCTGAGAGTGCTTGATCGGTTGACTCTCCCTGTCCCATTAGAGGGCGTGTAAACCACCTTACCGTATATTATATCGCGCACACATACTCATATCTTATACACGTCTCGTGTCATGAATGATAAAGGAAGAAAAGCATTCGCTTGCTTACTTCGTATATCACAACACTATTTTCCAATATTCGCTATGAAACAAAGAACGCTGATTCGACCACAAAAATGCTTTATATCACTCCTTTATTTCAAAAGTGACACAACGTAAAAAATGTGATTTTTTGAGTTATTATCATGAATTAGTTAGAGAAGCATTAATCCTATCTGTTATCAAAAGTAAATTAACTTTTGCAAAAATTATTACAACTTAAAAAGGATAGTTAAAAAAAAAGGTGAAAATCGCTATAATAAAAGGGCTTTTTTTATTGTGAAGCGAAAATGGCATTTGATCATGTTAACCTTTACAGGCTTTACAGGAAAGTCACTATAATGGCGCTGAAATAGTGTCACATTTTGAGGCAAAAAATACAATGAAATAATGAATTATAATAAATCTTACTCACAGAGGAAAAGCTGTAAGATTTAAAAAATATACTTTTGCTTTTTAAAAGTTATATTTTTTGTCGATTATTTGATTAATTCATAGTTATCTATCAGTAAGTTAAAAAATAAGTTTTCCTATTTTTGAGAAACTTGATGTTTTTAGTTTTTTTACTTTTGAAGTAAGGGAATGGTACCCTTTCTAGAACACAAGTTATTACAGATATCACGGATTTTGTCATAATTATACATTGCTTGATAAGTTCGAATTTACTTGTCAGGGTGAAAGTTTGATTAATTTAACTTACTATATAATTAATGATCAAATTGAAGTTCTATATGTATATATTATATTAAAGTAAAATTCTATAAAATAATTCTCTCTAGGCGAAGATTTTATTGTTTATACTCTTAGCTGCAAAGCTTAATTTATTTAAAGAAAGATGAAAGAACCATTTATTTACAATCATTTGTAATTTGCATTAATATTTGGATTGAATGCAAAATTATAAAAAATATGTAAATATAATATTATTTTTCAAGAATTTAGTTTGATACGTTTATTTTTATTGTGGATATGTACAGACTTCATCATAATCGCGAACCAAACTATATTCAAATTTGCGTCCAAAAATGTTGCAACTTCCATGCTGTTCGCTTGCGTAAACGTTTTGGCGACGATCCAGACCACTGCTAACGAAATCGGTACGTTTATCGCGAACAATGTACGTGCTGTGGCGAACAACCTGTAGATATTTGGCGAACCAGTTGCGATGTCAGGAACGCATGCCGAGAATCAGGCTCAAGCACACTGGAACAAGTGGCATTTTTAAAAATCCTGAAAGCGAGAATTTGTCGTTGCGACGTCCGGTGTTTTAAGTGTACTTTTTCACTGACAGACGCAGATACAGGTATACACATAGATGCACAATACACACACATACACAAATATGTATAGCCTGTATATCTTATGACATAAAAGGACCAAGACCTGCAAGCGCATTTTATGTCTCGCATTTTTCTTGCACTTCTTCGTGCTACCACTTCTCTGTTCTTCGTGCGGAAACTCTTGACTCTGGAAGTGCAAAGAGCCATGCTACTGAATCGATGCTAATTAGTATTGACGTTAGTTCTCAAAAGTACGTCTGTATCTTTCTTTCATCGCGCTAAAGTGCATCTTAACGCATAATATGGACAACTGCGAGTTGAAATGCACCTGAAGGCGTCGAGTACACTTTGACGATATGTGCGCTTCTGGGTAATGCATATTTGTAGCGTCAGACGAAAACGCACCAACACCTAGCGTGCATGTTATTGGAGTGATGCATTCGCGGATACTGTCGTTGTCGGGGACCACATATTCGTATACGCTGTGTACGTGTCTTCAGTGTTCTATATCGATCAGGTGCTAATTAGAAATTAATGCCCGCACTAGACTTGAATAGCTTTGATGGTGAAATGTAGCTGATCGCAATTCGCTGCCCATGATTGTCGGTTGCGCGGTTTACGATCAAACGCGAAACTCTAATTACATTCTCATGTGACATAATTATGTGGACGTGGTTAGTTAACAATATTGACTACCTGCTTTCTTAATGAGTGAAATTTTTCTTTTTTAGTATTAGAACTGTATTTTAATACTTGTATTTTATTTTTGAAGATAAACATTAAGAACTATATCTTTGCTTTGAGATTGGTATGTCTTATAATATACAAATAAATATTTTTGATTAATTTAGGAATGAAATTTACATCAATTATATTTGTCAGCTTTATTATAATTATAATATCTTTGTATTTTCAAGAATATAATTGTAATAATTGAGTTAAAATCGAACAACTTGAACATCTATCTTTAAAGTTTCTTTTGTTATAGTCATTTAATTCTGCCAATTTTTCTTCGAAATAACAAAAGAAAAAGAATAGAAGGGAGTTGATTCTTTAGACACGCTCCAATTATGATGTCCAGAGCTTTTGAAGGGATTATAGATATAACACAATGACTATCTCTGATCTAAATCGGATTTAGCTTAATTCAAGATTCCATTCTCCAGAGCTTTATACCCACTCGCGTGCCCTGACCACGTAAATGCATCGCTGGCTGCAAGTTAAAATGCGTCGTGAATCTTGTACGTAGTTTCTCGTTGCAGATAAAAGCGAAAGGATGAAATCGGCTGGAAAGCACATGCTTTTACACTTTTGACTTTAGCCGGTGTACCATGCTCTCATGTAGCATTGTGCATATACTACAACACACTGTTCTCCGATCTCATGTCTGATATTATACATCCACTGCGAGACATTTCAGTGCCATACAATATGCTCTCTTAAAAACCACTAGATATAGACGAAGCTAAAAAACTCTTTGACACTTTTGGCTTTGAAACATACACTCCGTACACTCCGTGACTGCACTCTCAATGGATATGAAATGCGTATACTAACAAAAATACATGTTAACATAAAAATGAAAGCAGGTTCGTTGCTCCACGAATAAATCACAAGTACAAGTTTATATGAGCCACCGCGGTTGTTGATGCATAAGTAATATATCCATAAAGCGAGATACAACACAAACAATTGGAATACATTTACCAAAAATACCACACAATACGATGAGATAATCGATACTTTGAAATTTTTAATTTGCGAGTAAATACTGTTATATAATATCTAATACTTAAGACGACCTAAAAACTCTCAATTTTTCATTTTATAAGTGTCAACGAGGAAAATGGCAAATTGTGCACGAAACTATTTTCGATCTCGTCGATTCGTATCTAATGAACCGTCGAGATGTTGGCTCGTGGTATCTATCGCGTACGCGATGGAAAACTTCTTGGGAGGAATTTAATTAATGGGACACGGTTTGTATGATGTTATTCGAGATGCCGCCGACCACTGCTTTTCTCCCCTTCTCTACTTCAGATATCAACTGAATTTAAATTAAAAGTGTCGAGAACTTTTAGCGGACGACTTTCAACACACTAGACTGAATTCTGAGCTAATTAAATTCAGAGTTTGATATATTCTGAGTTTTGTGGTTACGTTGTATTTGTGATTTCAGTATAATTCTGAGACAAATGTAACGTATATTTCTAATTAAAATGTTCATTTTATTTTTTATATATGAGATCAAAATTTATACACATACTTATAATTATCCGCAAAAAACAAACTGGTGTCAGAAGATAAGTCGATATTAGTATGCTGTACATTTTATCAAATGAGAGTAATTGCATTTATGATATGGATAATATTTATTATCAAGTTAATTTATATTTACATATTCTTTATATTATATTACATGTAAAAGTTTATAAATAACACGTCCCCGATTTTTTATATTTAATGTCAAAAGTGACTGAATTGTTACATATTTTGTAAACCCTATCCTACATATATGATATATGTATATCCAACGTAAACGTAGATAAAGAATCTGTCAGATATAGTATTAAATGTACAGGAAGACTGATGGATTATTGTCTCTGTTCATTAACGTAGACAGATTCTAATATTTTAGTTAGCGGATATGGAATGTCGAAACGTCGCAATGGCGATACGCTCGATTTTGTCGCTAACTATAACGGATACCTCAACGGCACCTTAACGTCGCGAAAAATCGCATCGATCTATTTCTGATTTCACGGATTGACAGGCGAAAGATATAAATAACCGACCCAAATCTCGCACCATCGACACCGTTTGGCGTGTCGATTTAGCCGAATAAACGAAAGAGAGAAGATCGAATTAGACAAAAGGATCGTTATGCCGTCGAAAGTAATTGCTACGTGAATGAAGGTCGTGATGGGTCAAAGATTATAATTAAAGTCGAATCTTTGCGCAGAACAAATGAGTTAGGGAACGAGGGAGAGCGAGGTGATCTCTTCGTGAACCACCGTTGCTATAGTTACGATGAAAGCGGACAATATCGATCGAGGAACTGCGCTAGACGAACGCACTCGAGCTGTGCCGTTAAATTAAAAGGAGAAGAATAGCGTTTAATGGAAGAAATGATAACCAAAGACAGCGGAAGCAAGAGCAAAGAGAAAAAGATAATTAGTTAATTCGCTGAAGTATAATTAAGTGGAGATCGTTTAATCTCTCTACCGATTTCTCCTTTCTCATCGGTTAGACATTGGCATTCTCACCAGACGGAGATGAAAGAAAGAATGATGTTCGTCATAATCCGTAGTTTTGAAATTAGTAACGATTTCATAAATGGCACTTTATCGTACCAGAAAGGGGGGGGGG
>NW_017278534.1:2729487-2865573 GCF_001594065.2 Cyphomyrmex costatus | reverse complement strand
AAGGGGGGGGGGGGGAGCGAGAAATTTAGAACTTCTCAAATTTCGATAGGAATCTGTCGACCGAACGAGAGTTCACTCGTTTCGAGAACGACTCCGGCAAGATGGCGGTTTGAATGATATATTGTGAAATACAGGAAGATCTCGAGGACTTCATACATTTTCGGTACGGAACTCCCGGGGTTAACTCGACTCGTCTGTGATGAACGGCGCAAGCTCGGTAGATATCTCGAACTGAAATCGTGTTAACTCTCGTATATGGGTGCCCGTGATTTCAGCAGTCGGCCACTCGGGAAAACCGAATCTAATTTCGGCCTTTCGATGGCCACTCTTCTCATATGTTCGATTCACGATTCGAAAAGTGACGATTTGAAATTGTTGGAATTGTTACAGAAATTCTCCCGAGGGTTTTCCCAATCAAGTTACTGCACAATTAAGTTTAATATAAATAATGAGATTGAATTCTAAATGAATGAGTTGTAAAAGGATTTAATTTACTGTGACGAAGGAACAAAAGATGCTAATAAGTTTAAAATATCTATTCCGCGAACAGATTTAATAATATTATATATACGTAATTAACACAAGTAAAATTAACAACCACAATTGAGGTAGTTAACTCTGTCCACAACAGTGACTTTACGATCGCCTCCGACTTCTTAGCACTCTTGGCCTGACTTAGGATTAGTTTGGGGAAACCCGAAACTTTAACTAAAATCGAAACTAACTAACTTCCACCGACTATGGTGAAACTTGAAACGGAGATACCCTTTTACCGTGTGTAACATATTTCGAAATATACGAAAATGCATTTTTTTTCTTTTCTCTTGAGATAAATCGAAATCTATATTGTTTAATATGACCTTTGTCAAAATCATAATATTTAATATATATTCGTATGTATATTGTATATATTAAATAATTATATTTTTAATTGATACATATAGATTGGTTTTGGCAGCATTTATAATATATGTAATTTTTAGTAATTATAAAGTTGAAAATGAATATGGATAATGTTGCTTTTTCATTTTCTGGTTATGAAATTATGTTATTGCATATTTTCAATTTTTGAAATTTGACACATATAAAATCCAATCGATGTACCTGTTGAATAAATATTAATTTTTTTCAACAAGTCTAAGATACAAATTGTATATATTTTTTCTAAATTAATTCGATTTTGTCAAGTGTTTTATTTTTCTATTCGAATAGGATTAAACGCGACTGTTGTCTCCGTGCTTTATAACATTTTTATGATCATATAAAAATCTCACAGTGTCGCTATTTCTCATGGTTTTCAACCAAGAGAAATAGCGACACTGTGAGATTTTGAAAACTTTGCACGTCACTGTTGCATCGATTTGTATAAAAGTATACGTTGACGTGTCTCTCAATAGTACTTTGTCTCCTAAAACCCGACGTGCTTCGTGGTACTTTATGTCTCAAGGGAGGTTCTCAAGTGAGAGATGTGCAGGAAAAAAGTCTCAACACCATGCGTGAGAGTGCACGTAATTCTTCGTTGCGGAGCTGCTGAAAGGAATTATTCTTTCAATTACGGTAACAGCAAGCAGCAACAGTACGACTCTTTGATCATCTAATTAATAACAGCTTCACTGTCTTTGATTATGCTGACCTGGCTGATAATTACTTAATCAACACGAGCGCACATTCGCGAGCTTGCATTTCGAGTAGCTCTCTTGAAAAGAGAGGTTCTCGAGAGTAGCTCTCCTCTACGCGGTTGATCTGGATTACGTCGTTGATAATAAGGCTTGACCCATTTCTCGGCACGCGCACATGGCTGATTTACTCGTCACATTGTTGATTATCATCCACGCACCTTTGCTTCCCTCTACCTCGGGGTAATGTTCTCTCTCGATGATTTTCGATCCCCTCGTGCATGCATCATCGATCAAGTTTCCGCGAATTTTGATTATACTCACCATTTTGCAGTCATATTGCAATAACTATAACATAATGATAATTAAATAGGTAAAATTTTTATTTTTAAAATTATAATTTTTTATAACACTCGTATATAATAAATGATAGTATTAAGTGAATAATATAATAATCGAGACGGAGAATGGATAGATTAAATTTATAAGTACGCAAGCTACGGTACGCGAAGTGCGATTAATAATTAAGGGAAAACTTTATCTTTCTGATTAAATGGAGATACAAGATGTAAAACAATTCTTTGTTCGTCAGTCTTTGTTGCGCGAAAGCTGTTGCGGGATGAAATTTTTTAAATTCTACTTTCCGCTCTTGGACTATTTGAAATTTTACTGGTAAAAGCGAAGAATTGAAAAAAAAAAAAAAACTTAGAAATAGTTCTCTGAGATATTTCCGTGCATTCTTTTATTTATCCTTTATTCTTTGAAGTATATTTACTGTGTAAACTTGATATTACACGTTATTGTTACTCAGAGTATTTCGGTTTAAGAGATAGTTATCTCTTTCTCTGTCCGTTTATTCGTACGATACTGTTATATTAACTATTTTTCTTTCGAATCAAACGTTGTAATGAGAAAATTGCAGTGTAGACGTACTAAATTTTTATGAGGCATGGAAAAGTGTTTTTATTATTTGATAGGACATAGTACATTTCATCTGTTAATTATATTTTATAGTGAGATAATAGTATTCTAATAGAATTACTCAATAGAGATGAAGCAAAATCTAACTTTAAATTTTAGTAAAGTGCAATTTTTCTCTCTCGCAAATCTTCGTGCACAAATTGACGAAACAATTTTAAAGTTACTACTTAAATTATTTGTGCATGATTTCGCCCTTTTAAGAATTATTACGGCTTTCGCTAAACCGTGTTCCGAGCAAAACCATAAACTTTGATATACTTTAAGAAATGTTAAAGCCATACTTTAACTGCAGCCACCGTAATATTGTTCCTTCTGTATTTTTTTTATGCGCGATTACTTTATTCATCTATATTATCATGCACCTCGCCATTCAGACCCTCCGTATCAGTGGCAAATTATACATGCACGATTCTATATGTGCATGTAAGTTATCGCCCTTGTAGTAGAGTATCGCACTTTATATTATAAGTGTTCTTAAGGGAGCTCGCCCCAGGCTACAACAAAGTGGGCTTCGGTATCAGTTTTATACTGCACATGACTTTACTCGCAAGTTCTAGTCGCGCACAAGAGAGAGGATGTGCATTCTCGGTTTGCCATGCCTCCATCTCCTGTGAAACGCCAAAGTCTCTTACATACAGTATGTGTATATATGCGCCCATACATTACCGTGTACATATCAATTATGTATATATATTCGTCTAGTCGCTACTGACATGTAGACGGTCGCATGTACACACGCCTATGACATGGTCAAAGTGTCAAGCCTCTCAGAGTAGACGAGGTTCCTTTGATCAGATGATGATTGATAGCATGCATAAACATATTTAGGCTTGAATTTTTAAATACTCCTTTTTTATATATTTTCAGTCAATATGGCTTAATACCTAATATAGTTTATTTGCTGTTTATAGGCAAAATAAATGGGTAATTAAATCACCTATAAGTAAATATCTAAATAAACCTCCGACATTGTTATGCGTAAATGATATATTTATAAGGCGATAAGATATAATTCGTAAACAATTGAAATGTGTTTATCAGCGAATTACAATTGACTTAAATCAGTGTATTCATGTAAACATTCAAACTGTCTCACATTTTTAATTAATCCTCAGAAATATTTCTTATTTTGAATCTGATCATTTTCAATAATAGATTCAGCAAAAATTGCAATGCTGAGGTAGATAATATTGGATAAAGTTAACTGTCTATCATTTAGAATGCTGTTGTAAATATTAAAATGTTTTTAAAATTTTTAATTACTTATTGGTGACTATATAAACGACTATATTGATTTACACGTTTCTTACGAATATTACCATTTATCATAAAAGGTGGATTATCTCCTTATACTAGTATCAATAAATAAAATAAGAACAAATAATTGAAGAAATAAAGGACTCTTTTTATAAACAATAATTAATACGTTGAGAATGGCGAATAAGAGTCAATCTAAATCTGATAATATATTCTAATATTCTATATTGCGAAGAATATCACGTAATGTTTGGCGTTTCGTCCCGGCTTCCACTACTGGACTCATCAGTAAGGTATTGTAGTGGAAGCCTACCTTAGACGCCGGTGTAAGTTATTAAATCGAGATTCTATATAAAGAGATATACGCGTGTCTCAGCACTTGCGAGAATTTGCGAATATCGATAGACCTCTGATGGCGGGTCGACGTAGTAATATTCTTCGCAATATTTATCCAAAGTAAGAAATAACGTTCTAATTATATATAGTCCCCCCAAATAAGAACAGATAAATATAGATAAAATAATTAGTAATAGATCGTAATGTTTGCAAGAGGAGCGTCGCTTATAATCGTCTGTGTACGATGAAACATTTTAATGCATTTTAATATTCTCAATGAACGGTTACATTTATATAGCGGCGCATACACATATGTCACGAACGGCGCGGCGCCGCGAGGTGTGCGCATAACTTTTACTCTCGAAGCAATGAGTCATCGTCAGTCTTCCTATCGCCTATATTATCGAGTCACGATCGTTGATGTTCGAGAAATGCAAGCCCGTGCAACGAAACGTGTGCAGACGTTAACCCAGAGTCTCACCTCGCGATTGAGCGATGATCGAGCGAACCGTCCATTGCGCATTGGAGAAAACGAAAGTTCGTCGATCGCTGCAATCGATAACGGGCATATGTCCGGTTATGGTATCGGTCTATTGTATCGCAAAATAAGAGGCAGATTGAGCTGCCAGTCGGCGTATCGCGCTTCTCTTATCAATCCTCGGAAGCGAGGTCTTCTCACGTGACACGGTGTGTGCGGCAATCAGCCCTCGCTTGCGTAGATTCTACCTTCGTGTTACCTCTTTCTTCTCTTCTTTACCCCTTTTCATTATTTATTCTCTGTTCCCTCTTTTTTGTCTCGTTCTTCCCTTGTTCCTTTTTTTTTCTTCTGTGTAGCGCGTGAGTTGAAATTTCCAACTTGCCGAACGCCGACGCGTGCAGCATCGATCGAACTTTGCCTGACTGCCTCAGGTATTGGCTACACGTTTCAAGCCACGCGATTTGTTCAAATCAGAAACTTTCAATATCCGTTGCTCCAATTCAGAGGCGGACTTGAGTGAAATTACTATTAATAACTGAGCATACTCTGGGAAAATTACTCCTATCAAATTCGACGGGACAGTCTCTTTATCGTAAATCAGTTAACTGTAGTTTAATGTACCGGCAAATGTTTTCAAACGGGGATGCTAAAATATAATTTTGCTTACAATTTTCTTTTATGAACGAGATACAATTTTATACTTCTTATAATTAATCTCTGATTCTATTTTAATGATATCGATTACGAATTTTTGCAGATTTTGGCGTTTGAGGAATGAGAAAAATTAAAAAAAAAAACGTAACAGTATATATATTCTTTTAATTACTTATATATCGATAGATAAAGATCTCTCATCTTTTTGCGACAATTTCTTTAATATATAGAAAAAAAGATACAGAAGCTGGAACACAGATGTAGAAAATAGCTCAATATCTGGTCGTACATTAAAGATTCGAGATAAATAAGTCTAAAGTAGTCCGAGAACATTGGAACGAAAGTTTCCCTTATGATGGTCATAATACAATTTCACGAGCGCGTTTTCAGTGAATTTTGCATTTGGATTTTATATTTAATCGACATTGTTCGATGAAACTACCCTCGACTGTTTGTTTGACATAACTGATTTTTCATACACGATTATTATTTGTTCAAATTGTTAGAATTCCTTAAAATTTTCGTGCGATTTTATTTCAAAATTGGACAAAATCAAACCGAATTAGAGCTATTCAGTGCAAACCTACGAAAAATATTCAAAATTTTGCGATTTATGGTGAAAATTCGTTGTTTTAACTCGTTTTGTTATTGACAGATTCTAATGAAATTTTTGGGACATAGCATATTGCTTCGCATTCATTTGCACAGTACATGTAATTTTTCGATTGGCTTCGTTCTGCATACCAAACGCATGTTGATCGGCGAATCGTCGACGCTGATAATTCTTGCCTCTGTTTCGTTCACGTCGCGCCGTGCCACCGTAACGGTGTACGTGGACAGGTAAGTAATTCAGCGATCGACAGGATTCCCGCACCCTTCCCACACCACCGGCGCGGGATGAAATGCAAATCGCTACTCGGCTACGGATCGGTGAATCCTCTCGAGATCCTTCGCGACACGACGCGCCTTGGCGCGAAAACACTCTTGCGGTCTCGGGGGAGTTTGAGCCAGACGCTCTCAATCTTCATCGCGGCACTTAGGAGAGTCCGCGTAAATTAATTCTCGAGGTTACCGGACGAATACAAAAGGCGGCGGGTGTGCTAAGTCACGCTTTCACCGGGACGCTTTTTCTCGCGCGGTGCACTGCAGTCCCACCGGGCCAGACGACACCGGTGGCGTGATAGCAGTATTTTTTAATGCAAAGCTCGCGAAAAAGTCGAGCGCACAAAGAAAACGGATAATACTGATTGTGAGAGATGCTTAGGTTCATAATTTCGTATTTTATCAGATAATAGATTACTTGAGTATATTCTGAATCGGAAATATCATAATCAAACTTTTGGAGTATCATAATAAAGAATTGTTTGATCGACTAGAAATTTTGTACTAGAATATAATTTAATTGTGCTTTCTTACGATATAAAGAAAATAGAAAAATCACTTATTCGAATATAACTGACAAGGAAACCTAAGAGACAAGAGTTCCCCTCCGATTTTGAACTTTGAATATGTTTTCTAAACAAAAATAATTGAGCCTTTAAAAAAAATACGTGTCTCTCATTTTTGTCTAAATAACAACATATTCAAAGCTTATCAAAACTCATCGTATAAGGATATGGGCTTTCTAGTGAGATACACACACTCTCTATCTTTTTATTAATATTGTGATAATTCTTCTCTCTTGTTTGGTCTATACAAATATAGATATGATTCTATTGTTTGGATCAATATGATTAAATAAAAACTGTAAAAAGATGTATAAAAATTTACATTAACGGTTGAAGTCATCAAATATTAGATAAGAAAAGTTTTTGAATAAAATTAGTAAGAAACTAAGTTACATTCAAATAAATCTAACAGACTAGCAGGGATAATATAAAATTTACTCGTGTCTTCGATAAGATATACGATACACGAAGGGAATGGAATATCTTTTAACTTTTCATCTTTATTCTAAGAAAGTATATATATATATATATATATATATATATATAGCGTAACCGAACTGTGCATCAAAGTAAGAATCCTCTCTTATTGTTAGTTAACTTCATAACTTCTCTTGTTTCAGTAAAACAACATAGACCTGAATAAAATCTCTGGTTTTTCCCTCATACCATTGTCATCTCTTTATATCCGCGCATCTATCTCACAATCCAACCAAGCATAATAATATCGAAGCTGCTATCACGTGATTCTAACGACACTATTTTCTCTCGTAACTCAGTCTTATCTCATTGTGGATCTCGTCAAAACTTCAGAGCGTTTCTCCTCACGATTTGTCTCTCTGAGAACACGATGTGCATAGCAGAACGAAACTGTCGTCCGACTTACGTTAATGCTATTTATTAAAAATAATCATTTGCATAATTCTGTGGAAAGCACAAGAAATAATTTACTGAATATAAATCTGAAGAATATAGTTGTGTCTGTGTGGGCGCACATATATTTTAAGATATAAAGAAGATTATGGGATTAGCTATACATAAAAATTGAATAATTACTAACAAAGTTTATATCGATTTTATGCACACAAAGAATGATTTTGCTGAAGTATCTAAAAATTTAACTTGATACACAGATCTGAAAATAATTTTGTTTAGATTATCAAAATAATTACGCAGGATGCTTAAACTTGCTAGAGTGTTACAATTTTTTTTTAGTATTGACATAAATGTTTAAGCGTTCTACGTAATTATTTCGATGGAAAAATAATAAAATGATTTTTAAATCTGTATCTAATTAAATTTTTACTTCAGCAAAACCGTTCTTTCTATGTAATTAATTGTATAAGTTCATTTCTGCTCATAAAAGTTACATATTCTATGTTTGATTAACCGTGAGATAGTCACGCGCGCTGCATTAAAATACTTCGGACATTCTCTAAATTATAAGATTTCCATAAAAATTACAACTACTTAAGAAGAAGAAATATTTTATCCCGCGTGAAACGTTTGCCAGAAAAACATATGTCCCAAATAGGAGTAATTTTTTTTGTATTGCGCTAGATTCGATATTATATATTCGTACCTATCTTTTTTATGTAAACCCGAATACATATGTACGTATGCTTTGCATGCATATATGTATGCCCATGTCGGATCACCGGGTGGGTGTTATTAATTCACCTCGTACATCACACAGTCTCTCGGCTGTGCGAGTGGATGCGGTCGCTGAGGTCGCATTACTCGTAGCTGTGCAAGTATCGGGGATGGGTGTGATCGTCGCAAGGAGTCTTAACTCGTTCGAGAGTAGTGGTGGAACGTAAGTGGATGCAGACGCGTTTGGTACAAACGTCATTGAGCGAGTGTAGCGAGGCGCGGGACGAGCGGAGATCGGGCAGGGAACAGACTGATTCGCGCAGAGATTGACGAGAACGTCGGTTCTTGTGGGATGGAGAAATGGAGAAATACGGAAGGGTCCCCTCCCCTTTTGGCGACCTCTCTCAACTCGATATTAAACCCGGGTCTGTTTATTAGCCCATTTAGGTAGACGCCAAGGCGGCGAGTCGTAAAGCACAAAGAAACACGTCGCGTTATTGCGTTTGTGGCGGCAGCAATGGTGTCGCACGGTGCGTCTAAAACAAACGACGAGAAATTTATGCATTCACTTAGCGGATGTCGGGCGCGAAGCCGCGAGTTTCCACGAATTTCAAATACAGGGTGGATTCGGTCAGAATGTAAAGGATGGAGGGCGTTGGTGAGACCGCGCTGTCGCAAAGATTACGACCGCACGCGGAATACGCAACGGCGTACGAGGGCGATTGCGCGTGAACGAAAAGTAATTTTCCATCGTCGCGTCGTTCATGGAAAATAATTCTCATCCTAGTAATGCTGAGGATATCTCGACTCGAGAGCGTGCTCGGAAATTTACATAATGGAATAATTTCACTTTGCTGATATAATAGTATGGAACACAATTTCGTTTCGCCGGATAATATTTCGCCAGCAAATTCTTCATTTTTCGACACGTATACATTTTGATGATCTATTTTTACATATCTTTATATTTTAAAATAATTATTTCAAACATAAAAATATATTAAATATGACACATAACATATTAAACCATTGTAATGGATGTAACGAAGTAGTACAATTAGAGAATTTGAAAAGTTAATTAGTTTGCCCTATATTGCTGAAAATTGACTTTGACCTTTGATTTCTTTCCGATCGATTGGTTTGAGATTTATATTTTATCTCAGTGAAGCTAACGTTATTGAGTATCAATCGCCGAAAATAAAATTTGAAAAAGTTCAGCTATTTTGAAAAATTTTACAGACGAATAATTGCATAAAAAAAACATCGTCACTGTGAAATAATAAAGTTCGTTACTGCTTAATAAAAATTAAAGTTTAAAATTAATATAGTACAGTTAATAATAACTACTATAAGAATAAAAGTGTAAAATATGAATATCATCGAATGATAAATACTAAAATGTCAGTATTATTGTGCAGATTACAGTAATATTTTTACGTGTATCGTGCTTTACGTGCGTCGTAAAGTGCAAAATTTATCTCGCAAGTCGTAAAATATCTATTTGTGAGCAATCAACAACGTTTGATATGACCGTTAACCTATTTCACGCTATCGTACCGTAATCACGCAATGGAACATCACAATCGTTTATGTCACGGTCATGTCTGTTTTCGTTGACACCGTATCATTGCCATCAATTAGATCAACGTTTTCGCATCGAACTGGCATTTCCCGTTCGACCGTTACTTCGGACACGGCGGTGACAGCGGAATCCTGTTAGAGAACATCATTACGCCGTCAGGAATTCCGTTTAGACTCCCCGCGCTCTCGGTGCGTCTTCTCGCTCGTGTTTATCGCTCGCGCCGTGCAGGCGGTGTGTTATTTAACTAGCTGGAAATTAGGAGGGTGAAAAGAGGTCCCCGGTAGCCGCGGTGAAAGGTCGGAGCACCGTAAAAGGAGGAAGGCGAAAGATCCGCTGCCGGCTACTCGAACGACCGCTCGAGAACAACTGCCATCGTTATGGACACACGTACGTGTACACATAAAAGACGTGTGTATGTACATGTATACGGTCACGGTATACGAATGTGCATCAACGAGGGGAGATAGGAGCTTTGGCCTTGCACCTACCGCGCGTGTAACTAATTGCGTTTGGATTCCGGCCACGATCGCCCGCGGTTTCCGGGGTCCGACTGTGCGAATACTAGGCTCCGCTTCCGCGAATCGGAACATCGGTTAATTACCTGGTCCTCCCGACGTAACGGAATTTACCTCCTTTCATTCCTCAAGAAAAGCAGTTAGACAGATCTTTCTGTACAATTTGCGGATTACGCTCTTCGTTTAATGGAAGATTAGTATCGTTCACAATAGGAACGATTTCGATACATGTAATTTAAATATATACGGAAAATACACGTTTATTTTTACGTTTCAACGCGAATACGTATTAATATGACCTTTGGATATCGCAAAATATTTTGATACTTTTTTAATCGATTTTGAAATGTTGGTAATTTTTTAAATAAATCAGTATTTTAATAATCTATACATTGAATAGATTTTGATATCAGAATAATATTGACAAATATGTATTACCGAAAGTAATTTGTTTACAATTAATGGTAGCAGTAACGGTCAATGATAATATGCAATACATTGAACATGCATTTGATTCTAACTTTTTTGAACATTTTTCGATAGTAACGACACATTGCATGGCATGTTTCTTAAATATTCCATGCACACGTAATTTGCATTAT
Source organism: Cyphomyrmex costatus (assembly GCF_001594065.2). Lineage (NCBI taxonomy): Eukaryota > Metazoa > Arthropoda > Insecta > Hymenoptera > Formicidae > Cyphomyrmex > Cyphomyrmex costatus. The sequence goes on along the minus strand of NW_017278534.1, from coordinate 2,854,514 downwards.
TTTATTGAGACAATACAATATATGCAGTTCGTGTATGCACAAATACGATTGCGTCTCTGCTATTCGAAGTACCTCGCGCTACGAAAGTGTCTCGTATACGATGTTTATAAATTTAGACAGTGATATAGCGTGTATGCTAGCCGAACGTTTCTCGTCGTTACTCGACGGGTATGATACATGTGCCAGCAAGTTAGAGAAAGAGATCTCAGGGATATGTTTAAGCATTGCGTCTGCTTTAAGGCTCTCCTGCTGAGAGAGAGAGAGAGAGGGGGGGGGGGAGAGGCACGACAATCATCCCTCTCACGAGCGTAAACTTCGCCAGTGCGCCGACTTGCCGTCACCGCCCATCTGACGCGCAAGACGCGAGTTTGTGCTCGAAAGGCTCCTTGGCAACCACCCTAGCTGACATTTATGGTACAACCTGGTGACAAATGAAACGTCACTGATAAGGGACGCCCGGCAAATTAATGCGTCGCTGCTGGTGGAGTAATAACGTGAGCACTACTCAACGGTGATGACGAAGTGGATGTCCGATCTTTCCCTCTTGTACCTCAGTATCGACTTATTGACGGATACTCTTGAATTATAGCGCGTGATCGTGCCTAGCATCCTGAGTATCCGGTATATTCACATCTATTTCACAATTTTGTTTTAAAAGAAAAGAAACCAGGCAATGATGATATATTTATGTACGTAATAGAATAATCGACAATACTTCGAAAAACTGTTATTATTTTCCAAAATTTCATTATTCATTGGTTTTTTCGCGTCTAATGATAAGAGCTCACATTAATCGATTAATCAAAATCAATAAGAAATTTATAAATACTTAATTTCTTACGCGCGTAAAATAAGAAAGTACGTATTATAGTTTAAAGCGCGTATTTTCAGATATTAAAATACAGCAATCTTAATTTAATTGAAGAATTACTCTCGTAAATGTAATTTGCGGTGATTTTATTTTTTATTTTGCCGGTACTGCGAAGCTTCATCAGCAGCATGCACATTGGTTTGCTCCCGATGGAATATTTATGCGTTCGGTTACCTAGTCGCACGTCATAATCCGGAAATACCGATAATTACAAAAACATCTCGTTTGCAGATCGCGTAGCGTATCGAAATAGAATTCGTTTGTAGCATGATTACTCGTTGTATTGTGCTCTGATGGAAGCAAATTGATTTGCTCGATTTGTACCTTTCTGGATCTGCTTGCGAGCATTTCATTTATCCTGTCATGAGTTATGCACCATTACTTGTGAAATGGATATGCCGAAGTGCGGCGCACCGATTACCACGATCGTTCTGTGTGCGGCTTTCTCCCCTTACTCCCTTCGGCATTCAGAAATCGACCTTATCGCACTGCTATGGTTCACTCGCTTTTTATCCGTTTGAATCTTTCGCGAGCGTGGAAAAGCCGCGTGGTTGGAAAAAAATCGAGCTAACGCTCGCGATTGAAAATGGTGATAAATAACGATCACGTTTCATTAGGATAAATCGATGGGTAATAGAATCAGTTGATTATAACTGACAGTGCGGTGATTGGATAAGTTATCGTCCGGTAAAGCGTTGCATTATGCAACATGCGTGTGGCATCGATGGCTGTTGCGAACGATGCGGTGCAAACGGTGCGGGTGATCGAACACGACAACGTCGAGGACATGATTCAAGATTCACCTTTATTTTAAAATGATTGTATTTCGTATCCAATTATTTCTTCGTCCATTCTATTCTGCCATCGCTCTTTCAATGTTAACTTTGAAAATCGTTTTTACGCTTGTATTTTAACGTAATACAAATTGTCGACATGTTTTCTGTGGACAGTAAGTGAAAAAGTTTACGTAACGGTATAAAACACGCATTCGGCGCAAATAAGATTATACGAAATTAGAAATGTGAATCACTTTTCTTACTGGTTTTGTTTCATGGTTTATTATTCATGTTACTATACGATGTTACATTGAATTCTATATTAATAATGCGTGTAAATTATCTAAAACATTTTGCGAATCGTGATCGATCTCTCTTTTTTTTATCGAGAAAATTTAAATAGAATTCAAATATATACGTAAATTTTGATATTTACGAGTTAAATTTAGCATAAAATAATTATGACTAAAATATTAACATAAATAAACATTCAGTATTTTGAATTGATTTTTATATAATTCATTTATATATGAACGCAATAGAGGTTATCTCAGTAAACGGTTACAAATGGATATATCTAACACGTTACGATACATTGTTTTATTCTTTTTGAAATTTATGGTCCAATGCAAAACATTCACATGACGAAGGATGGGCAGAAAATGGAATTTAAATGGAAAGTGAATGCAAATGTTAACTACCTTCATTCTTCTTATTCATCCGAACAAAAAACATTGTCTGAAACAATTTTTTTCGTTTGATGCATATATAAATTATAACGAATTTGATTTTATTGTGCTGACAATATCAATTTATAGTATTATAAATTTGTATAATTATTCTTAAAATATTTGATAGTTTATTATGCTTTATTACACAAATTTACTGGGCATTGACAATATTGATATTATAAGTCATAAATACATGTATATATTTTTTATAAATATAATAAATATTATGTAAAAATTAGGAATATTTTGGAAAATGGAATAAATATTATAAATAATTAAAAATTCTTAGGCAAGAGAAGAGAGAGTTTGCCCTTATAAAAATTAACGTCCAAGCATTCATTTTGAACGAACTTTTTTAGTAATATTTCAAGATGTTTAAGTATAAAGCACGTTACTGCAAACTGCAAGACTTATACAGATGTATAAATTTTATCTTTCTTTCTAGGATTTTTATCCTTTTACTTCAAGCTATAATAAAGTAGTAGGACGGTAAATATATATTCCTATTTATGCACGTAAATATTTCTAGACTGTGAATGCACATTTGACAAAAATACAAAAACTGTATTTTAATACTGGAATATAGTGCGTTTGTTGTGCGTTTAATCTAGAAGAATATCAGCGAATGTCTCATAAAAGACCGTAAAAGGTCTGTATAACGCACATTTAATAGCGAAAAGCTTATTCCGTCGCGAAATGCTTGAAGCGTAAAAATATTTGTCGTTGACAGGGTTATGACCGCTCTGCGATTATGCAGATTCTTTATGGCGGAGCAATTTGCACAGAAGTTACTATTCCACCAACGTTACGTTACGTTATAATGCAAAAATCACTTTAACCGACGCGAAACTCAACGAAATGTCTTGACAATGTGAAATTTCTGTCTACCTCTCTCTCTACCTTTTTCTCTTTCTCTATTTTTTTTTTTGCTTGAGTAAATCAGCTTTATTTGCAAACGCCTCTTTGAAAAGCATCCAGGCATCATTGGAATGGTAAAGCCAAGCTGTCGGTGGAAGCCAAAATAAATAGCCTTGATTTAACGAGATGTTCCGCAGCAACGTATCCGCTAGTCTGCTTGGACGGGTCCTGAAATATGGGTCACTCCATTCGGAATTTTTTCATATTATAAAATTATATTCCTCCAGATTTATACGGAAATCGTGGCAGGAATCCCGACGAAGCGAACCTGGTCGCTACGACGACGCGGCAGACGACGCGTCGCGGCGCGCCGGAAAAATTATGAGGGCGATATTAAATTTCAACTGCGATTTTAATTATGGAATAAGAACAAAAGAAATGTTTTTTACCCATGGGGCACCGATTTCAGCGTCAGTTGGACGTATGTATGTGAACATTCATATTGAATTGTTATTTTTACTTATTATTTTTATATGGCATTGCTGACATGGACGGAAAATCCTATGTGTTTGTTTCTTTGTCACAATTGTGTCTCGAAACGTGAAAAATGCATTGTTCAAAATTCAGTTGATATCTCTTTCCATTGGTTCGTGCTATGTATTCCATGGCATATTTCATGTTAAAGCGTTACTCCGTTCGAATTGAAATATCTTTCATCGTCGCCACAATTTTAAATTCGGAACCGCTATTCAGAGGATAAATCTTGTCTCTGATCGTGAAATTATTCGGTCATTTTTATTAACCGTGGAGTACTTTTTAAAGAGCGTTAATAAAACTAAAAGTTCTGAGCTCTCATTTGGATTGTACATGACGCTATATTGTTGATATTCTCAGATAAAAACATAGTATTAATTATAAAGGTGACAACTATACAAATTTTATATATAGAGAATTATAATGTATACAATAGAATAAATTATTTTATAGTCGCAACGACTACACAATATTTTATCTATGTGCATTATTTTTATTATACATACTAAACTTATATTGTCACTTTATATATAGTTTCACTACCATTGTCTTGTTTTCCGAGTACACTCGGTAATTCGCACGTCGTTCACAAATATAAATTTCATTAAAATGCTGTTGGAATATATTAAATAAATTATGTGTTGGAACGTATTAAATAAATTAAAATTATTTATATCATTGCCTATTCTTTATTGTTTCAAAACGTTAGCGTGTTGTTTGAACGTACAGTTTGCAAATAACGCGCAAAGTGGTGTATTTTTCACCGCGAAAACACGGCTCTAAAATATAACGGTAAGTTTACCAAGTTCGTGATTGTAATGAACGAATTTTAAATCAGCATTTTCAGGTAAAACCTTCAACCAGGGCAAATTTTTTTTTTCAAAATTCTTCAGTGCGATAGGGTTCGAGGCGAAAGTTTGTGTGATCAATAAAACCATGGAACTTTCCGCCGCGTACTAACTTTTCGCGGAAAGTACTCCGACCTCCATTGCTCTCTCTCTCTCTCTCTCTCTCTCTCTCTCTCTCTCTCTCTCTCTCTCTCTCTCTTTCTCTCTTTCGTCATCTATACGAAAGATTTGACAGCACTGCTGTTCGATGAAATAGGTAGGAAAGTGGACGAAGACGAAAGAGTGGAACGAGGCAGCCGGAAAACTCGTTGGGCTTTCCAACTTTGCCATTCCCTTGAGTTTCTTTTGGCATTTCTCCGGTATCACCGTACCTCTTCGCCATGACCGCAACGCGGTGCAGCTACGTTTTTCTTGAACGAAACATCTACTCATTCTAGCAATAACGTTGCCGCAGGTAGAGGAAAAGAGACGGAAAGAAAAAGCGTCTTACCTCTTTTTCAAGTTGCAATGGTGCAAATTGGTGATGGTAGAATGGGAGTATACGAAGCAAGGCGGCGCAAAGGCACTTTCTTTCTCTGTCCTCGCTACTGATTTCAGATACAGCTTGCTCGTCTGTATGTGCTTTTTGCGCGCTCATTGATTTTACTAGCCGCGCTTCGTGTGTATGCTGACGCGGCTCCCGGGACCATTGAGGATCCCGGCATGGTAAACTGTTTCCTTCGTGGAATTTTACCTTGCTTGCAGCGATGAGATTTCTCTCTTTTTCAACACATTGGTTTTAACGTGTAACGATACTTGTGTATGTATCTTTTTTTAAACGAAACGTATTTTTGCACTTGAAAGAACCGTTTATGTTCTAATTGCGCCGATTAATCACTGAATATATACTACAGGGATTTTCTTTTATCAATTATACACATATAATATAATCATATATTAGAATTTATTCATTTAGAACTGTAATTTGTGCTTGCAAAATACAAAAGATAGAAATTGATTCTGCGTAAAGACATTACGAAAACCTGTTCGAACGTGCGGAAGAGCCATTGTCCGCTAGAAATGACAAATTGTACTTTAAAGCGCTCACTGAAAGCTGTTCTGACGCACAACCGGAATATACCGGATCCGAAAGCTCTGCTATGGATGACAAATCGTCGTAGCAGGTGTTTGCAGGAGATACGATCTTATTCGAGACTTATTCGCATGTCTTGTGCCACTGAAGATGGCTTAGAGTTTACGACGTTTGATAATAAATTTTGACACCTGCTATGACAGAGTAATAGCAGATTTAATCACGTCGCCTGAGCTTTCATTACGTATTATAAATATAACAAAATAATAATCTACAACAAAAATAGGCGTTTTACATGATATATAGTTGTGTTTGGCTTATTTAATGGCGCCATTTACACCGACGGAGAAGTATCAATGCGAATCTTAGTTGAGTTTACGGTTACTTGGTCTTATTACTTCCTAAGTGACATCGATACTGTATAGAATATTGAAGTGAGATCGATTGGCAGACGGATAGAAACTACTGGTTCATAACAACGAGTATATGACACTTTGCTACATGAGCAGATGCTGAATCGATAATTTAAACTTGTTTGTCCCGCCAGTGGCTGGAATGTTTGGAAATTTTGATTGTTCAACCCTGCGTCAGTTAATCCTAGTTTGCTTGTCGTCCAAACATTCAGAATTTCCTGATATTAGCTTCAAATCTCGTTTCTCATATCATTCCTCGCTATAATCAACTTTCTTTGAGTTTGACTCTTTCATATATACGCGTTTATAAAATATCTTGAGATTAAAATTTTTATTATGTTTTGAAAAATAATTTTTTGATAAATAAAAAAAATTGTGATGAAGTTATAAAAAAGAAATTCTACTAATTGTAAGTAATGGATATCCACTAATTTTAATTTTTTCCGTCGTACTAAAAAGAATTCATAAAAAAATTACTTTGATCAATAATAACCTCTTACATATAATATCAGAATGATAACTCACACAACAAAGAGCCGCCAATAAAACATTTTTTTACAATACCATTTGTGGACAATATTTCGGAGAAAATTAAAAACTTTTTCAGAAAATTCGACTATACGCATGGCATACACAGATATGAATAGACTGGGTAGATTCATAAAAGTGATAAAGCAAAAGGATAAACTTCCACACATGTCTCACACTGATGTAGTGTATAGAATTGATTGTAAAGGTTGTGATGTATCGTATGTGGGCCAAACAAGCAGAATATTAAAAACGAGAATTATTGAACACAAGAATCATATAAATTGGAATACGATACAACACTCAGTTATCACAAAGCACAGACTGGAATTCTCACATGAATTTGACTGGGGGAATATAAGAATATTGGTCAAGGAAAGTTTTTTAAACAAACGATTGACATCAGAGATGATACACATTCAAAAGTAAGGTCTAAATGTAAAAAATAACACGGAATTTTTAGATCCGTTGTACAATTCTTTCATTTCAAGGCTTGATGCTTCCCCCTCTCTAGCAGTGTATCTACCGTTGTTGTCTCCAGATTTATTGCTCGTTACAATAATCTCTCACTTGACTTATGACTGGCGTACAAATTACATGTAATATCACGCAGATCCATGTAAGTCTTTTAACCTCTGTATTGCAAACTAATGTTCAAATTTAGCAATAATTTAACTTCTCGTCATGTTTGCAATAGTAAATTTGGAACTTAATGGACATCTAACATAATCAGGATGATGTGATTGATTAATTAACAAAATTATCATGTTCGCAAATTAATTTGGACAGCCGATACACTGTAATATGTATGCAGTTCATGACGTTTTTGAGAACATCAATATCTCACAAATAAAATCTTTAATCTTGACATATATACAACTTATAAAATTTAGTTCGTAATTTTGTTACTCGCTATTGTGTAATTATTATTTAATGTACTTACTGAAGAGGACCCTATCTGTGGGTCGAAACGTATTACTTTTTAATCGATTTGTATTATATGAAATAAATATGGTAGAATTCGCAACAACATCCAACTTCGGCTCATATAGGCTTTTTCCTTATTATCATTGAAAAAAATATTATATTGTTTATGATTAACATTTATTTTATTAATATTTTACAATACAAACAAATATTTTAAGTAAGTTTTCATTTTCAAATTTATAATATTATAGATGTACAACTAACTTTTTTGGGGGTGGGAAATCTAACACAAGACAATCATAAAATATTGGAGGATATACGAAGCGCTTATGGTAAATTAAGTTTCACGTTTAAATATGTTATCGATCGAAGAGATGTTTCAACATTATCAAGTAAACTTTTGCGTTTATATAAGAAAAGTGCCAAGACGCGCTTCTTAGCTTGCGATCAACGACGATTCTTCTGAAACGAATCGTAAACTGTTATCGGCAACTCCACTGAAAAGTTTATCAATGACGCGAAATCGCCCGTGGCTCAAATCGACTCTCTGAAAAGACGTAGAATGAAAACGTAAATCTTTCGTCCCGCGAGTCCATATTTTCACGACGAGTCGTCCCATTCTAGCGGTGCCATCGGAGGTAGGAACGAGGAAGCGATTTTCAAGAATATATGGCACGGACAGTAACGATAAGGGATTGAGCATAATAGGGTGCCGCTTCCCGCGGACATAGTTAGCCGGCGCCATGAAAAATACTAATGGGACGACGAAGAGGTCACTCGGTTCACGGAGGTGAATTTAACAGAAGGACGCGGACGGGGTGAGAGCGCACGAAAGAGATAAGTCCGTGAACGGTCGAGTTTTGAACACGTAATATGTGAACCACGGACGAAATTCTTGTTCATTGTAAAAAGGTATGAGGGGTTCCTGGATCGGCTAGGCATAAGATGAAAATGTCGTTCGCATGAAAACTGCCGTTTAACTTGTGTATACCCGCTCACCTATGTAAGGGTTTTACGATCTCGTTGCTCTTGGCTGTATTATGAACAGCATACAGTGCCGTTTCCCATCTCGTCATACAGCTGCGTCGGAATTAACCGATTTTCTCTTTGGACCCGCAGGCCTATAGGCTGGAAAAGAGTCGTCCGTCTTGCGCGATTACATTACTCGTAAGTACGACACACGTCCGTTACTTTCGCGGTCGTCAGATGCTAGCCCGCAAAAAGTGCGACTTCCGAGCAGGCGGTAAACATCTCGAGCGCGCACTTCTCAATTCGTTAGATATTTATGTGCGTTTCAGCGTGAGCGCGAACTCGCGTCTGATTTACTGCAGTCGCGAAAAGCGTTAGTCGCCGAGCAAGCGCGTTGAAAGGATGTCCTAGTAGATTTGCATTTATGCGAAGGAATTTATACGATCAGCGAGTTTGAAAATTGATGCGTAGTCACTTCAAGACTCACAATCTGTTTTCACACTTATATGTTATTGTTAATTTTTGTTGAGCCACTTTTCTTATGATAGTCGAAACTCGCAAAATAGTGTTGATTAAAAGTGATATAAAGAATTTTATAAATTGTTACAGTTTATGAATATAATTATCTTAAAATGAATTTAATATTCGATAAATGGCAATTATATGGTGTTCAAATCAGTAAAATATTTTGATACATTGTAATCCCATTACTTTCACCAATGATTAAATAGCTAGTAAATCGTAGAAAGGCAAACCAAATTATTATATTGATAATTAATTTGTTTACTGGTTTGAAACTTAATTGTTTTAATTATTTTAATAGAAGAATTAATGAATTTTGTGTTTGAATTTAATCGTTCAATTTAATCGTAAAATAATTACGCTAAATGGCGTAATGCTCATTTTAACCAGTAATTTCTAACGGCGTCGCCGATTTTACGTTTGTAAAGACATTAGACGGCGCAGAATAGAGAGATCCTTAGTAGTGAGATGTATAAGTCTTCTGTCAAGACGAACGAATAAAATCTGCGGGATCGCGAGCGAATTAATGAAATGCAGATTGCATTTAAGAGTGCGCGAGCTGCCTTCCGCTTCTCCGCTTTCGTCGCGTTCGCTTTGGTGGCTTGGTGCTGGGATTTAATTAGTGCCATCCACCGTGAGAGATCCGAGAAACACTCACCTCCTCTTCTCTCCGCGTTCCAATCCTTCCGGCGGTTCTCGTCGCTTTCGGAAGTTGTTAATTAAGAAGCTGACTGACAAAATAGTCGTTCCAAAAGCATTCTCAACCGCCTATTGCATTCGAATCGCAATATCATCTGCGAGCGGATATAAGTTTGGCAATTCATATTCATCTGTGCCCAAACAGTCCTTATGTTTTAGAATTGCGTATACAAAACTTCAACGTATACACGATATACATGCACTTCTATTATACAGACCAAACAATCACGCGATTTTATTAACTTACAAGTTTTTTAATCAAATCTTAAATTAATCTTTTCTTAGTGTCTCATTAGATACCTTTTTATAACGTTATTAATATTTATTTCGAACATTATCTATCTTGATAATTAAAATTTCAAATCGAGATTTCAAAATATTAAATCTTACATAATTATTTTTTATATGATTTTTGTAGAAAATTGAAAGAATTGAGGGTTATTTTAAATGTTCTTTTATTTTTATTTGCTTAAATCTATATAAATTTATAAAAATCTATTAATTAGATGACAACACTGAAAAAATTGGTTATATTTCTAAATAAGATATCGGATACCATTTTACGTAACACATCTATACATATACTAAATTAAAGATGTGAATTTTGTTTATGCATTTAATTATATAAACGTATAAATATTCCTTTGTTTTTTACGGTGTAAAATCTAATCATAATCTGTTGTTCCTTCCACTGTTTTCGATATTCGTAATTTATATTCAATGGCGCTTAATATCACACTTTGTGCATGTGATCTGAACTGTGTTATAATTTCCAATTCGCCTTGAAATTAAAACATAGTTTTTGTTTGAGATGCGAACGCGTATATTTTGGTAATTTTCGAACATTTTAAAAATGTTTTGATAACGCAGTCACAATATTGATCGACAGGTTCTATTTTTTTTTAGACGGGGATAAAAAATAATAAATTTCAAAATATATTTTGTTTTTTTTAGCTTTTACATGTAGGATTGCGTAGTGTCGAATTTTGAGTAATATTTTCTGTGAATGTTGTTATTTGATTTTAAGATGATATAGTGTTTTTAAAATATATATCTTATTGAGACTATAATTTGAAAAAATGTTATGTTGTCAAAAAATCTTTTGTAAAGTATACATGTATGTATGTATGTATAAACATATTCGTGCGCGCGCGCGCGCGAATGTGTTTGGTTATTGACATTACTTTACATGCATATGAGATTTATTTCGTATAACCAATCATGTTAAGTCGATAAGTCTACGATCACCTAACTTAGAAAGCGTGTCTTCACTGAAGAGCCAATACTGCAAAATCTAGCCTAATTAGGTTAATGGATAATGGGAAAACTTGGCTCACTCTGACGGTTTATTGTTGGATATACCGGCTCGATGCCGCGACGGAACTCAGGACAACGCATAGCTTATTCGAAGTTTCGCTACCGCAGATATCCCGGCTGTCTACGTCGTTTACGTTGGATTTCTCGTTTCTCATTAAGCAAGAACCCCAACCAATCCATTCGTGCGCGAATACGTTCCTGTATCGCGTGGAATAATTATTTGCGATATTCCTGTAAATGAATTTATCAGATATACCCCAACCATTAACGAGTTCCAACTCCGAGCATCTATCAATAATAATTGCTTTCATGCTTCAGTTCATAGACGAAAGTTTTATCTGTATGTTAACTATTATACTCTTGCGTCGCGGCGTCGCTTCTTTTGATTACTTATATTTATAGCATATTTAGGTGTTTCTCAAATAAAAGTTTTAGTCTTAATAATGATTTAATGCCAAATATGTGTCTGAATTGCATAAATTTTTTTTAATGGCAATGTTACCTTCACAAAAATAGAACGTATTTATAGTTGAGATGCGAGTTTACGAGAACGAATGAGTTAAGCAGTAGAAAATCTGGATACGATTAATCTAAGTGCTGAGTTCATTTGTAATACACATTATACCTTCGTTTACGTATATATTAATAAGATTACGTTTTACGTAACTATGCTTACCGGCATGACGGAGAACACAGGCCATCAGATTAATTCCATCCAGAAATATGTAGAAATCCTATAATTATTCGAGCATTAATATCTGTAGAAAATAGTAAAATATATTTAAAGTAATAATCTTTCCTTTGATGTTAACATTAGAAAGATAAGCGCGCTTGAGCTGAAAATATGCAAAACTCAATCCCAGTTTTGCTCTCTTTTGTAATCAGTAAGTCTATAATTGTTATGAAAGTGGATTTGCGAAATTACTCGATCGTAACACTACCGCATATGCTCGCCGGGGAATGTGATAAAAAGTTTGAAGTTATGAGTATTCAGTAATATGCTCTTTTTCCCTTTCTCTTTTTTATTCATTCTGATCATACTTTTCTGGTTTTAATATCCTGTGTGACTTTAATTTCTAATTTGTCGGTATGGAGTATATATATCTTTATAAATTGCATTTCATTTTAAATATCTTTTTGGCATGCTATATATGTACACGTAATGCAATTTGGAAACTATGTGGAAGTATTTTAGATAATAAAAAAATATTGTAACTAATGAATTGCTGTGGAAACAACACAAAGATTCATTAAATGTACATCAAACTTCAAGAGCACGTAACAAAGTTAGTTAAAGTATAGTTAATGAACTAAACACGAATAAACATTTCTCGTTTTTCATTCTTTTAAAATTCTTTGTTAAAATACAAAGACACGCGTGTATAAGCAATATTGTTAAGAATATACGTTTAATTTTATTAAGTTAATTTTTCAAACTTTTTCATCTATCTAATAAAATCTTAATTTCAAGTTTTATTATCATTATTATTTTATAATGAAAAGATAGTTTGGAGAAAAGATGGTATCTTGATAAAGTATTTTAAGCAAAGATTATCTCGCGATCTTTGTCGATTGTATACGTACCTGAAATTCCATGCAAATATGACGAGATGTTGTACGTTTATGATGGTGTAACTTTAATTTTATAAGCTTTTCCTATATGGTTAGCAGAATGGTTAAAGATATTAACTTTAAACATTCTGAACATGCGCGCATACTCGTACAACGCGATCCAGGAATTTATATTATAGAAATTTATGTGGGTGCCCTTAAGCGGACTTTTCAGGGTGAAATTTTATTACGGGAATCATATCCAATTATTAGACGCAACGCGTCCTTCGGGCGTTTCGCATAACCGAGAATTCGCGACATTATAAAACACAAATTATAATTTTGTACGGCGACAAGATTCTGGATTGAATGAGTATCGTTCTATCAAATACGTTCCACTCTATAATCACTGCATTGATATGATATCCATACTCTAAATTCAAAATGATTAACCATTCTATTCGTACAAAAATGAATTCGGTTATTCTGAAGTGTTAATACTATTACACTAATTTTACAAATTACTGTCACGTTTGTGTGCAATTTCTCGGAGTACATTGTTATTCCATACTTTCGTACGGATAACAGACGATTCGCTAAACTTGGAAACACCGTACTAATTAAGTATACGAAAGATTAGCCTGGTAAATGAGTTTTTACATACATACAGTGACTCATAGTGTGGTGAATAGAAGATGTCATGAATATAAGGCTTAACAATTAATGCAATTTTTTAGTTATAGTGCATCAAAGATGTTTTGTGCGTGTTTTAACACCTTTGATACAACATAACTCAAAAACTGTCCAACGTTGCGTTTATGGCATCTTTTGTGTATCACATTGTAAGCTACATTATATGTAAAAACTAATTAATTTCTCCAGTACCCCTATTCTGTAACTTTTAATTATAGTTCGGTATCGTTATCTTATCGTTGCGCAGTTTCTTTTTACCATAATATAATAGGAGTCTTCCAACAAGCGACACTGTGTAACATAGTGATCATTTCATATCTTTTTCTAGTCAAGAATAAACAAAAATTAGATATTTATTTTATTTTATTTTTGAACATTTTTTAAAACAAAATAATATATCTTATATATAATAGGATTGCTTCTCTTTTATTTTTAACTACTTATTGAACGTTTATGCTAACGTTGTAATCTTCTAAAATTAGAATGATTAGAAGTAAAACTTCTTGTTAGTAATATAATTGTCCAGCTCTATACTTGTAGTTTAATCTCGATAATACTGAAATAATAGTATTTGTAACAGAAGTAACGGTCTTTATTAATAAGAACGAGACTATCAGGCAACGAGAGTGAAGGGAAGAGGTTAACTCACAAGGGGATCGCGAGGAGTAGAAGGGTGAACTAGAGCGCTTGTGATTCCCTTGCCAGCTGCTCGTATCCCGATATGCACTGTATTAACGGCGTAATATGCCACACCACGCCCGTACCACCCAACATATCCAAGCGAGCTCTTACCAAGCAACCAACAGCTCTGCGTTTCCGTTCTCTCTCGGAGCCCATCCTCTCGTTCACCAACCGGCACTTCACCATCGCCATTTTCCTGCAGTCTATGACGTAATTCACATCTTTCGTTTTCGTCATGAAATATTTAACAGTTCATTCCACGTTTTCGTACCTTTCGTATGATTTTCTTCCGCCCGCGAACTCGTCAAATTATACGCATGTACTTACATACGTGGACTACGTTTGCGGCGAATGATAGCGAATTTTATTTTTTCCACACTGTGCTCTTGGTATGAACATCATCATATGCATCATCATCAAGTTATGCTGATAAATAATTTAAATTTATTTTTATTGTGAATATTTTTCATTTTAAAGGAATATATCACATGCTATTATATGTATAATATTAGTTTGCTAGCAATTTGCTTTATCATCACTGCCGCACATCTGAATTACTAATAATTACTAATAACATAATATTTCCGGGAAATTAGTAGAATATTTAAATATTCTAGCAATTTTATATACGTATGCATGAAATGAATCTTCATTGAATAAAATAATTAGTGAGAAGGCTCTATATGTATAAAACAATACAAAACTAAGAAGGGCAAAGAGCCCTTCATTGAATAGTTTGTTCTACTATTTTATTTTCTATTTTCTATTTTTTATTTTTATTTTTTAATATTTAAAGCGCAAATTTTGCAAAAGTATAGTAAAATGTATGTATTTGAAATAAACACATTACTGATATAATTCATAGCGCATTGAATATGCCGTAATCATAGAAAAACATTGCTACGCGATGGTACTTTTGTTACGCGCGATTGAGATGTTTTATAATTTATCCGAATTAGTAACACCATAAGCCGTAATAGCATAAAACGATAAGAAGTTTGCCAACATTCTTACGAAAAGCTTACGAACTTTCGCTACCGAAGCGTTAAGTCTCGCAGAAACGAGCAGTCGCGCGCGTTCGCCTTTCAGAAGGACTTTCTGCACCCTTATTTCCCCGGAGCGTTTTCTTCTCAGATTAACGTAAGTAGTTGCGCGGACAAATCTTTTAGATCCGCGATAAGGAAAAGGACGATATCCGCGTCGCTTTGCGCGGAGTTTGCGACAGGAATATACTGTGCTACGAGGCGTCTCTAGCTGCAGGTATACATTGATTTTGTCGTGAGTAAGGTGCTACGTAAATATTCATGATACTGCTGCTAGGGGAAGGCCAAGTGCCGAGCATCAGTGCCTACTGCCTGCATTAGTAGCATATACGTACATTCTATATCGAGAACAAACAAGCAATGCAAACGACTAACATCACCATTCTAGACGCCATTGCGTAATCCCGCGTGTCACAAATGCGCATCCGCTTATCATGAAATCTGTCTCGAGAATCGAGCTCCTCTAATCACCCTATTCTCTGTACCCTACTACTCAACTAGCGCAATTATAGGAATAATGCTGCGAAATTGCTGCAAAGAGAGAATGTTATATTAGAACAAGAGGAAGATACAAATATCGTTTCTTGACATGGATTGGAAAAAATTGTTCTAATTATATTATGTATTCCTACAGTCTCTGATTAACTGCATCTCTCTTTTAAAATGAAATGATACTTTTTATTATAGATTCGAATTATGTGTAGATAAATAAAAGTTTTGTCTTAAACGTTTATTGCCGTCTTCATTAATCTTCATCGCAACAAAGTTTATTCTTTCATTTACATTCAAGATTATTTTAAGCTCAATAGAATCATTTTAACAAAAAATGTTTGAAACAAAAGTTTCTTATATTTTTTGTAATTCGAATTTGTAATGAAAAGTAACATGTTACGTTAAAAAATTCAACATTCGATCTGGATATTCCATTTTCGGTCGGAATCGGAAAAAAAGTTGAAAATGTTATTATTTCATAGAACATACCCGATTAATTTATTAAAATTTTTAAATATGTGGTCTTGAGTATCCTGAATACAACTAGTGATTTAATTTTTAAATACACAAATAGGTATTAATTCTCAAAATGTATTTATCGTGTACAAAGAAATCCACGATAATAATTTCTAAATCATTAAAACATTTCGTTATTTTTCTCCAAATCGGTACTTTAAAATTTTCTTTTTCTCTCTCTCTCTCTCTCTCTCTCTCTCTCTCTCTCTCTCTCTGGACAATGACTCCACATATGTTTCTTTTATCTACTATTGTTATTACTGTTGAAGATTGTTTTAAGATCAGAATTGCACTTACAAACAACTCAGTGCAATAAACTTCCGCTGATGCTTTCCCATTTTCCTCCTACGTTTGCGACCGACAAGATCGTTCAGTTTCCGCGTCTACGATCACAAGTACTCGCCAGTCTACCCGTAAAGTCCGTTTTATATGGTAAGAACTGTCACGTTCCGTGCGCCATCGAAGGTGCGGCGATCTGCCCTTCTGATTTATCGTGACGTGTTGGAAATTTCTTTCGTGCCACGCACACGATGCCGCCCTTCCCGCTTTTTGCCTCGCGGTATCCGGTTGATTGCCGTCGATCGTTTCGATGGAGAATCGAGGATGAGCTGTCGAGTGGATGAAACGCGCTCGCGAATGGAGCACGCTAGAAAATTGTCGGCCGTTGCGTCAACATGCGAGCCCGATTCCCCCCGCGTTGCGAACAACGCATCTGCTCTTGTTGTACTCGAGGCTTATTTATATCGGCGACATCAAAATTGCATGCAGTTAAATGGACCGATATTCTCACCGAGATTCATTGATACTTCAATAAGTATCAATATTGCGATCCGCAATAATGACCCGATAATCACGTCTATTTGACAACTCGAAGAGTTGCGAGTCCACTTGAGGCGAAATTATGATAAGATGCCTGGCCACGTGTCTTGCAGGCGTAATTGGCGTGGTAGAGGGTATATTTTCATCTCAATATAAATAAATTTATATTTACAGGTAATACATGAATCAACGTTTAACTACTCCTTTCGATGTTTCTTAATACTGTTTATACACGAATGAATTTCATGAAGGTCTATGAATGATGCATCGCCGAAGGAGATGTGTGAATAAATCATTTTAAAATATATATTACATATCAATTATTACTTGAAATAAGAATGAATTATTTCAGTTGTAAACTTTAGTTATAAACTTTAAATTACACTTACTAATAAAAGTATATTTTAGTGATAAATTAACAATTTAAAAAAATGGATATTCAGCTTTTTTACTGCCAGAGATTATTGTACTACGCGGAAAAAATGTAAATATGCGTCAGAATTCTCTAGTAAATTTAATGGAATTGGCAGGTCCATATAGGGGCAGACGCTCACTTATGCAAATTTACTTTACTTTCCTGGTAAATGAGCAATCGTCGTACAGCTACATCGTAAGGTACTTTTTACGTTTCGTAAAATAAATCTTATAAATTATTATACTATACATCTCAATAGAATTTATCGACGAGTATTTTTACATTAACATTGACAAAATTTACTTTATTGCATGGTAAAAAATACAAGTATAATGTAAAATCTTGAGAATTGTTCATGGTTATCTTGAGAATAGTGATGATTTATTTTACTATAAGGTAATACTTACTTGAATTTGGATTTTTACTATAATAGTAATATATATATATTTATTAAATATATATATACAATAAAATCTGTACATAAATTTGGTAAATGTAGCCAGAGTATTTTTACTAATCTTGTCAAGTAAAAATTATTGTATCATTTATCTTCATCTACAAGTAAGAAAATAAAATTAATGTTTAAATAAAAAATGTTAATCACATGTTTGATAATGTATTCATGTGTCGATAATACTTATAATGTAATACGTGCGAAGTTTGCTGTTCAATGATTCTAACTGTACACTAAATACGCAGTAGAAAATTATAGTAGGAGAGAAAAAGAGAAAGACAGAAGAAGAACAAATATAGCGTTGCAGTCGCTACCTACTTGTAATGCTACAATGTGGTACTCGTCAAACCTGTTCGCGTCGATTTTTCACCGTTGAATAAAATATCATCTACCGGATGTTGATGACAATGACGTAGTGATGTAAAACTCGCGATTCATATCGGTCAATCTAACAATTCGCTATTAATGTACCTTTATAAGTCTATCTTTTCTTTAAAGCGACATAGAAGACTTACAATTGATTCAGAAACAGAAATATGTTTCGAATGAATTACGGAAGTTAATTCAGTTAATTAAATTTTCATATTTACCTTTTTGCTTAACAAAAAAACGCGAAATTATATCTTGTAAACGATGTGTACGAAATTAAGCAATAGAGTAATTGTTTAGAGCAGTGTTATTCAAGATTCGTAATTACACGAACATTAGTTTGATGTGTATCAGCATTCACGCCTCTTGCCTTCTTTTTTAATGGACATTGAAAAAGGAAGGCAATAAACGTGAATACACGTCAAATTAATGAAGAAATAGGGTACGAGCACAGAGGAAACAGGTTTTTTGCTTTCCGTCAAGTTTTCTGCTTTACACATGTCTACTATATCTTTTTCGTTCGTGCCAATCGGCGCTGACTGTCGGAAAGCAGAAAATCTGCTTCCTTTGTGCTCGTACCTTTACAAATCTTGGACAGCATAGATTTAGAGTAACTGATAAGAAATTATGTTATTGTATAACAGGTGTTCTTTTGTTTATTTTCCACATATTCTTAATATCAATAATTTTCAAAGAAATACTTTATAGATGTATAATCTATTAGATTATTGATTAATCTGTATATTATTGATGATCTACACTACTTGACATCGGGCCTAATATAACAATAGGTGAATTCCAATGAAGGGAAGATTCATTAACGTAACAATAGATGCATCTACAGCTACTGAATATGTAAATATTGTTATACTGATTAAATAGCCAATTATAAAAGCATCTTTTGCCCTTTTCTCTTTATATTTGGATATAAAATCGAAAATAGGGAAAAGTGCTGTGTTCCAATGTACACACAATTGTAAAAATTTGCTTCGTTTTCGTGTGAACCTTTCGTATTCCTTTCACGTTGTATGTGGACCACTTCTCAACATAATCTCTTGGAGCTTAGATCGAAGGGTTGGGTTGAGAAGTAAACTCTGAGGAAAGAGTAAACCGTTTTCTGCGTACGCAGCTCGTGCGCGCTAGACTAGTCTCATCTTGTTACTGTCTGTAAACCAAAAGTATCTCCATAGTCGGTGTTTTCGCTACGATGGGGGAATGTCAACGAAAACGTGAGCTCCCGCGTAAACATGATATGAAATATTCCGGCACTTGATGCTACGTTGTTCAATATTTTATCGAGATTCTATCGGTGACTTCAATGTTGTTCTACGATCTCGCGAGTTGCATATTTTTAACTTCCGGTTTAATATATGTACATATATCAGATTTTGTTTGTAATCATTTTGAGCGAGTCTTATTTTCCTTTGACCAAACGATGTTAAGGACATACCATAAAGGACAGCGATGCTACGTACAAATTAATTTTGCACGCAATTTGCTCTAATTTTCTTTTTTATCAAAGCCGCAACTCGAATAAGTGACTTCCCTCTGACTGCTTCTCCGTTATTCCCAAGCAAGCGTCTCTATATTTTTAATCTACTTAGAGGGAGACATTCCTTCGAGAAGCAGCTTGTGTCGTTCATAAAATTACGAAACATTTAATGAGCCAAGCTATTCAGTTACACAATATTTTTCTGTGGCAAATTGGTCTTAATTTTTTATCGTTATTTTATTACAGTATTAATACATAATCATAAATAGAATTTTTTTTAATTGCATTCAAGCAATTGTATATGAATAATAACAACATTGTTATTATAATGTTATTATTCTTGTTATTATTTATTTTTGCTTATTTCGACATTGAATACAAAATTCAATATATTATTCTTAACTAATATGTTAGTTACATACTGCATACGGCGTATTTCAAAGATTTATTTAATTAAGGCGAAAATCCAACCGTTTCATCGTGAAATAGCTTTATCGGAATTATCGCCGAAATTCCAAAAGTTACCGTTATCAACCAGTAGAAAGTGGGTATGTACATATATGCCGGCTGAGGAAGGGAATCGTTAGTCATCCCATTTCCATAACCTGAACCAGCATTGCCTAGAGCGTGAAAAAATGGTGTGGTGGTAGAGGCTGCGCGTAGGGGCGTATATGCTACGTGAAAAACGACCGGTTGCGTGGCAGAACCGGACGGTGGCACGTCCACTCGCGATAAACTCATTCAAGGTACAATGACATGTCCGCTCGTCCGACGCTCCCGTGCCTCTGTGCGTGCGAGTTAATATATGCGACAATCGTTTTCTCCGAGAGTAATTCAGTCGTGTCGTTTATGGTGTTACGCTTCGACTTTTTTTTAGATCTCGCTCTGGACCGCGTTCGCGTATGGGAACGCTAGCGGTTCCCTACTGCGCAGTGTATCCAAGATACCTTCACGAATGTCGATCAATTTGCACGCACCTCACTCTTCCTTGAATCGAGTCGTAAATATAATTATAAATTGATGTAATAACAAGAGATTCCGCAAAGATGATCTCGTTAATTGCTGCGATAATTTGCGTAGGTTACGAAGATTTCCGATGCTCCTGAGGTTAATAAACGATTTTCGTGACTGCTCATGAATAATTCTATGGTCTACTTGTCCTCGACAGAAACTCCGGTGAGCGTTCTCGCGTTGTTATCGCAAATTCCCTTCCATCATGAGTATGCGCGAGTTAATATCTATGGTAGCTCTGTCATTGCGAATTTTAGTTGGACACGGACAAAGAAGTCATTACGACGTTCGGTTACAATATGGTTGATGAAGATATCACTTGAACATAAATGTGTCCCTCCGTGAACATGTTATCGTTCGTTACCATTTAGAGAGAAAGCTGCTCTATCTTGTAGCTGTTAAATTACTCTTTTGCCATGCAAATTTTGTATATACCGAATCTTGCCAACCGCATGAACTACTACAGCTATGAATACTAAAGTCCATTTCAGGAATACATTGCCTATCTTCAAATTGTATTTCACAATGATAATAATATTAAAATGTTGAATAGAATAGAATAGAATATAGAATTTATTTGTCTTTAGCATAAGCCAATTTTAAAACGTATTACAAATTGAATATAACTGGTGGTGGAATAATTTCTCACATGCTATATTTTGATACACTTGTAATTCAACAGAGTTATTCGAAAAATGCTGAAAAATGCCAATTTAATTTTTATAAAATTTTTTATAAAACGCAGATTAACTCTTTAATTTTCACAATCAGTATATTTTTGAATAATTATCTATTTTGAAAATGCATTGAAATCAGTCCAAAAGTGCATTTATCCATTCGAGATCATTAATCATCCAAGCTCGTTATAAGTCGTTCTATTCTTCTTAATGACTAGCTACAACATCGAGTTAATGAATATCTATGATCCTATTTAAAACATAATTAATGATCTTGACATTGTGAAAAATCCTTGAAGAAAATTGTCTTCTTATCTCTTATCTTCGTTAGTTTGTTTCTTAGATATCTTCTTGTTAAAAATTTTTGTTATTAAAATATAATACAATAAAATCAGAGAGGATTTTTTTGTACTTTGAATTTAATATACGTATATATGTGTGTAAATTTAATAATCTGACAGTTTATAGTCTGATTTTTGTCTGATTCTCATAAAAGTGGAAACTCAACTCAGCCACTCTTCTGTCGTTAAAAAAAACTAATTTACTCGTATAACTAATTATTGTCCCGTCCTGATTAATTGAAACCGCATTAAAAAAATCTTGACCGATGGATTCCCGTAAGTTGGGTATGTCCCCCGCATTTAAACTTTAATAAAGGCGGTGAAAATTATATATCAGTACTGGTAGTAAATATGTAATTATTAATGGCCATCAGGCACACGCATAATTATAACGAAAGCTTCGATAACGCTTTAATTGGAATCCTAATTGCGAGGACGAGTAAATGAAACCAGATACATACGAGCTGAACGCAGTTAGTTCGTCGATGACGACGTGGGGTCTATTTCTCGTGACGCCGTGAGGCAAAGTAGTCAGTACCGATGGGCAGGCAGGTAGTAAGTGTATATCTACTCTAGAGACACGTTATCTACGCGGTGGTTTGCGCGTGTTAATTTTAATCTGTAAAATATAATACACCGATCGCTCTCGGGTAAGCATAATCCGTAAGAGTCGGCCGTAACGACTGCTACTGCCTGCCTAAAATGTCGTTACTCGTTATCTATCGAACGAACATGGTATGCCGGCAGTCGTTCGTAGAATTACTAACTGGATGCCAGTGCTAGTTGCCGGCGAAACGGCAGGGTAAGAGCACCGAGGAGGAGGAATTTCTCGCGCGAGATTCTTCGGAAGAGAGGCGAAACCGTAGCAAAGCGTCTGAGACTCTTCTTTTTTTTCCATCCCGTTTTTTCTCTCCTGTCCATCTGTTTATTCGTTCGTTCGTTCGTTCGTTCGTCTCACGCTCTTCAAAGCGTAGATTCTTATGAATGCTGCGAGTAAAGGAGATTAACCCGGTTGGAGCAGTGGGATGTATACACCCCGAGAGAGTCGATCGTTTCTCTCATGTTTGAGTGTTTGCACAGTAATTTCCGAAAGGGCTCTTTCACGGCGGTCGGGTAATATATCTTATGAAGATACTCGCGTAGTCTAACCAGTGATGGGCACGGCGGTTGCACCGCTCTTCCACGCCGGTATTGCGCGTATTCGCACGAATAGGCGAGCGGTTTTCGCCGGCTCGGCTCCGCTCAACGCGGCGCGATGCGGCGCGGATGAGCGTCGCAACTGAAGTGCACCGATATATATTCCGGGCGAAGTTAACGCGAGTAGGCGTCCTCCGCTGATCATCCTCGTGGAAACGTGCACCTCGCTTGATTTATATGCTTGATTTAGAGTGCTAATTAACGTGCCGACGGCAACGACGTACAACATGCGCCGAGCGCTTCATGCGCATGTCTGTGATCGGCTCGTTTGATGCTGTACAACGTTAGACAAAAGTTTCGATAGCTAATTTGCTTACGACCTCGGAAAGAAAAACATGATTCATTTTTTTCATCCAATATTTGTGAGTCAATATTTGGAAAACAAATTTTTCTTTGGCCGTTTTACACTTTTATGTATCAAATATAACCTTATATGAATATAAAACAAAAAAGATGGAAGATTCCTTATGTAAAGAGAATAAAAATGTAGTGTCTATTCTGTAAGAATATGTTAGAATTGCATTAAATATATATATTATAAAAGCAATATTTATATACTTTTTTTAAATAAAATTTAAATGGTGACGTTTATTTTTACATACACACACGACATGCATGCATATATGTATTTTATACTTACAAACATCTTTCTATTTTAATGGGTTTATTTTTTTTATATAAAGTACATACGTTTTTAAAGAAGTAGTATCATGTTGTAATGTTGCTTTCATTCTATATCTTGTTGGTTTGGTATTCTTACCTTACTCCAGTTTGCTCGGTGAACGAGGAGGAAACAGCTTGCCTCACTTTTGCGAAGATTTGCTTTTTCTTACTGGCGCCGTAGAAAATGACCGCGCTTCCTCTTCTCTCTTCATCCTCTTTTTCTTGCCGCCTCCTCGATGTTTCAGCGTGGGAATAGAAGACTAGTTACCCTCACTTTCATACAAACATTAATCTTCATGACTTTCACTCTATGCGAAGGAATTTTTAGTTAAAAGGACAGCACATAAAATAAAGCGATGTATGATGTTCTGACTAAAAATTTTATCAAGCTGTTTTTTTATAAATTGTATAGATATAATTGACACAAAAATATTTTAACGTTAATTTTTTAGCTGCGAATTCACACACATGTGTATGTGTGTGTGTGCGCGCGTGCGCAGTAAAGTGAAATTTTGAGTAAATAATCAATTAACGCTTTCCGTAATCAATTTGTAATGTCATTATTTTATGTTAGTTAATGTAGAAATAATGGATCTGCGTAGTTCGTTATAAATGCATCTCTACGGTGTTCGTTAATAGCAATATTGTTTTGTGTGCAGGCAAAACGGTACAGTCACAAAACTTTATACTCGTATTATTTTTGAAAACGTATCTTTCAAAATAGGTATGCTATTAATACTGTACGTTATCATTCGAAATGTAAGTTATTACCACAGCCAATAAAATTATTTAAAACGTTTTATTTGAAAGATCATAACTCTATATTGATAGGTCATAACGCTGAATAAAATGTAAACCAAAAATAATTAACTCTTTATAACGATTTTAATAACGATGTAACAGTTATATGACAACACACACACACACACACACACACACACACACACAATGATAAGAAAGAAATTTACTTGCAAGCTGTTTCTTAGTAAATGAAAAATTGTATAATTAATTTAATTTTACAGAGAACTTTAGTATGAAAAGGAGCATAATGTTGTTTAGCATAGAAATTTAAAATGCGCAAATTATCGTTTGCTTGTGTAATTATACAATTTATCTTTTTATTAATTATTTTTATTCCTAATTGACAATGGAAACTTTTTTGAAAAAAGTTTGTTTTTTGTTAATATAAATAAATAAATATAGCAATTACACGGTGTGCTACGCACTTATACACGTCGCTCAACCGAAAACTACGATCGAGGCGCGTTACAAGTCATTGAAATCCACGTGACGCGCCATTCGGGTCGCGTAACACTACGCGGCAGCTCTATGTGCTCGTAAATCGAGCGGAAGCTTTTGTGAATCTAGTGACATGGGATCGGCCCAGTTCGATGGTGGCAGCGGCGCGGGCGGCGGCGGCGGCAGTAACGGAGGTGCAACCGACAAACTGCGACTCGTGCATACATTGCGAGCACGTTATCGCACGCGCGTCGAGCGAATGATTTGGTCGGTTGATGATAGTCTGTAGAGGGACACGCGGCTGTGGGAGCACAGCCATTTCCAAGTGGCTTCGACACGGCCTATTGCGCGTCACATTATCAACGACACGCGGCGTACATATTACGCGTGTCATACCGCGGTCCAACATATAAATGACAGACGAAGACGGCGTTAATTGCGTGTAGGCGAAGCAACCTGCGCTCGGATGAGGCCTGGCTTGATTTGGAAAGGGTCGACAAGCGTATACCTGCGGGCTGTTTCCACATTCGCGCATCATCACAACGATTGGGTCGACACCATTTAACCGGCGGCTACCGTTGCTACCATCAGCATGCCGGCAACTTGCAGAAACTACATAGTGGAACTATGTATACAAGTTGTCGTATGCGTATCGATTTTCTAACAATGTGTACGAAATATGTACTCACGAATCAGCATCTCCCGGCGTTTCCGTTTAATTTGGTTGCCCGTAGTATGAAGGTGAATAGCGAAGGTGGAATTTACGTTTGTAATGACCTCTCTACCTCACACATATACTTAGAATATACATGTAGCTTTTATGCCCGCAATATATAATGCACGGATGATGAAGGTTGCCCATTCTAATCGATGATTTCACATGCATTCATATACTGACACCCACGCATACATTTCGCTTCTTCTCCCTATCCTTCTCTTTTTCTTTCTATCTCGATCTCCTTTTCTTTGTGGTTTAGCTCGATCTCGGTCGTTCATTGAATATTTTGCTACGTTTTTCTCATTCCTTTTTTCATCCCCAAGGTTTCCTTCTTGGTCAGGGAGATCGCACCACTTCTCCAAGCTTTGTGTTTACTTTTCGAATCAGCGAATTACCGAAGCCGTCTAGTTTCTCTACCTCCATCGCCTGCAGAGTGAAATTGATAGATTCGAGCTTCGTATTTGTGCTGGAGCATCCCATTTCCATATCCAAGTACCTACTTCCATCTCTAACCTCGCTCCCTATCCCGAAACCGCTCGATTCGTAGTTCCTCCGCTCTTCTGGTTAGCACGACAAGCTGAACATCACTCGAATCCTCGATGGAATCCCTGTGAAAGTCTCCCTCTCTCTATTTCTTCCCCTTCCACATCCCCGTCTCTCTCTCTCTCTCTTTCTCAACTGCTTATTGCCTTCGCAAGCTCCAACATCGTAAGGTTCCTGATATGAGCTGCATTGAGAGCAGATGCGGTTGATCCAGAGAGGCTGTGCGGGCGAAACCAATAGGATGGAGCTCGTCGTCGGCCAGGTCGATTTAGCGAAGTCGCGATCTCGATGATTGAATTTTGTCGTCGACCACGGCCGCTTGGAGTATGATCTTGTTTGGGTTTGAGAGGGGGTTTAACTTCGAGCACCCCCGCTGTCTGTCAATTTTCAAAATTGACAAGTAAAGTTCGGGATTACGTAGTACGTACGTTCCGATTGGTTCCTACATAACTTTTCTGGCAGGTCATTCCAAACATTTGCGATTTACTTATCTCCACATGCTTTAGAAATATCGTATCAATTATGAAACATAGTTTTCTTTATTTCAGCTAAATTAATAAAATAAAATAATAAAATATTTTATTTTTTTCGAATTGATCGATTCGTATGAAATACATTATATGCATGTATGTGTTTGTGTATACATATATATAGTTAATCAACAAACAAATTCTGCAAATAAATCGGTGGATTTGTGCTACTTCTAATTAACAATAATACATATTGGGTTTACGCATTTAATACGTTCGGATTTAAATCGTCCATACAAATTAACTGTCGCGCGAGCGCACGTGTTATAACATTTATTATTACTATCTCATAAACCGTATGAAACAAATTACATTTTTCATTCGACGCTTTTGTAAAGGAACATATTAGTCTATTAATTGAAATAATTTAACGATTTGAATTTGGAATTTGAAGAAAGAATTATATATCTAATTATTTATTAAAAGAAAATAAATGGTATTATTAATTATTTTCTCTGTAATATTGTATTTTTACAATGTGTTCGTTTCGTAAATGTAAGAAAGCTAAGTCAGATTCTACTACATAGTTTTGTATGTGCTTTGACACGTAACACTAAATTGCTATTCGCACATACACACACACACACACACACATATACATAGTCAACAAAATCAACAACCTGTGGATATTTGGCAATCTGCTTTGCGCCGCGCGAACGAGGGTTATAGTGAAACAGCACGAATGAACGAGGACGCGGTAGGCGAGGATCGACGCCAAGAGTGGCAGTGTAAGGGCGTGTGAGAGACGAGAGAAGGAGGGTGATACTTCGAAGCTATCTCAGGAGCGGGTGTATTACGGCTACAGGAGATATCGTTGAAAGCGATACGGCTGTATATATGCATGTACAAGGTTTCCTTGGCTTCGCATATCGAGCTTCGTGCATTGTATATATATTGCAACGTACGGCACGCGCGACTCGTAGAGACGCCGAAATTCATCTTCACCCGAATTTCTCTATTTCGCGTAGAGACAGTTGCGATGGACACGCATTTACGACATTTGTACGACCGTCACTCATGCGAAGTCCTCTCGTGAAAGCCACCGTCACATTACAATGGACATCTCGATTCAAGTTGACGTATATCATGTAGTCCAGTTAGAGATGGCAAACTATAGTAATATCGTATGTAATGCGAAACTCCTGCTGTTACCTGCGTTAGATTAGCGCAATTGCAGTTAATACATACGCGTTAATATATATGCATTATCTTGTTTCCGAGTTGGAAACATTGTGAGAGGTAGATGAATGATTTTCTATTTATGTTTTTACCTAGCTAGTTTAATATATCATGACTTGTTTCAGCTTTTTGAGATACATATAAGATATTTAATATTTATAAGATTTTAATTTGTTCCGCGCGCGCGGTATTCTACGGTACGTACTTTTAAACCGAAACTGATTTAAATTACAATAAGATAGCGCAAAACGGTTCGCGCTATTGTTACCATTAAACGCGCACAGTGCCGGTCGCGTTTTAAACGCGGTCTCTTGTCTCTCGCGACGAGCGCTTTTCGCTGTTTAAAAGACGTAAAAGTCACCTCATTGTAATACAGATGCCGCAGTCCGGAGCACTTTGTTTACGCGGAGACTTAAGCGAGAGTAATTTAGAAACCACTTGGAAACGTCCCGGCACGCTTCGGCGAGCAGCGTGGAATTAGCAAACCGAGATTTCAAGTGCTGAAATAGTCACCCGGGGAACTGCGGTACGTACCGACTTTCGTCGTCCGCCACCTCCGACCCTGTCTTCCGAGCTCCCTTAACGGCTGTTGAGGCGAAATGAATAATCCTCACGCGAACCCACCAGAATGTAAGTCGGCGCAAACGACAAGTGCACTTTCGTCGCGGGGTGCACGATTAAGTTTTAGATCCCGAGGTCCGTTAATCCGCTTGCGATAACTTTTACAATATTACAACGTCTGACTTAGTATATTCGTTGAAAATTCTGCTCAATAACTGGGTTACGCCGTGCTACGTGCGATATTCCGTGCAATACACGTCTTGCACGTTGGTGCATAACGGGCCGCGTCGGATTCGGGCGACAGGAATAATTACACGGTACTTTGTTAAACTGTTAACATGGAAATAACGCGGGAGTGGATGCAGCGTTGTCTCGATTGCGCGATTAAATATGCAGGCTGTTTCAGAACTGTCGGTGCTTCTCTCAACTGCTAGAGGATACGCCCTGTGAAGAATACCGGTTGTTACCATAATAGGATATCGGTGATTCTTGATTTGTAAGCAAATTTATAAATATTTAAAATAAAGAGATCTCGAATGAATCAAATAATACAATTAATATTCTCTTACGCATATTCAAATAAATCCTGCTTTTGAAATGTTATAATTTCAAATTTAATTTTAAAAATACTTAATATCAATTACGAAATAACAAACACTAATAGCAGCTAATCAACTTTTTAGAAAATGAAAAAATTAATTTATCAATTAATGTATTTGTATTACAAAAGTTCTGCAACATTTTGAATTTTATAGTAAATTGAACATTTTAGCAGTTTTTCCATTAATATTTCATGTTTATGCGTCATCATTGGCAGTACGCACACAACAAACTAAATCATTAATATTATAATTAACATATCATGTTATCAGTTGTATTTAAAAGAGATTAAATAACATATCAAATAAGCAAATGGATACTTTGGTAAGGGACGTATGGATTTTGATTAAAGATTAATAAATTTGTTTATTTTTATGGAGTATATGTATGAAATTATAGTCATAATCATACGCGACAAACAGTTAAACCGACGATCGTAAAATATAAATCCAATTATGTACATTTCATTTTCGCATTAATGTTTTTGTTTATCTGGATATTGATTCTCTTTCCGGCGCGTACACACATCACAAGGATGCATATATTCTACTACTGCATCCTATGTATAATGAAAAACGATTTCCTTGTAATTTGGAATACTACATTTATTGAAATTTCTCAATATCTTGTAGCGATATTTAGGTCATCATTTTTCCGCAGTATTATTCTGATGATAATACTCGAGGGACTCTAACGGATCCACAGAGAGAGTTCCTTTTACCGTGTGCGCAATGATAACGATAAGCTGGTGATAATAGCGCCAATTCCACGTGACGTCCTCGCGGGAGAACAACCTCTCGGTGAGATCGCGTAGCGCGTAATACTCTGAAAACTCGGTGTAATTTCTACCATCGTGCCCTTCGTGGCAATTACGTTCGTACGTCCCCACGCGTGAATCCACGGAGAAAATAGAGTGTTCGAACATTTATCGTTACTACTACTTTAGTAAACCAACTTAATTCTCCCGGTCGTGTGAATGACCACGTATCTCTTTAATGCTGATTCGAAAGAGAGGGGCGAAGTACCAACAATAATTTCGAACGGTCTCCTATTTTTTTTTTCATTCTGACCTCTTTTTTTATATTATCATTTAGAAGCGTAAAAGAACTATTTGGCGACGGCATTAACGTCGGAATGTTGCGAGTGAGAAAATCCATCTCGTTGACCACGGCTTCGCACTGTTCCGCAATTAGAACCGGAGAGCGGAAGAACTCCGGAATGTCTGGCATCTTTTTGCTGGACGATAAAAAGCAGTGTCGACTCGGTACGAACCCGGTATGTTCGAGTATTTATTGTAACTTGTATCTTGTGTATCGCAATAGCGACTAATTTATATAGTTATATTAATTAACTCTTATGTGTGGTTCTTTATTAATACGCTGGAAAAGCAATTTCAATCTAGGTACGATATTGCAGAAGAAGAAGGTTGTCTGTTTTTATTATGTGCATTTTAACATTTGACAATATGTCATATACAGATATTAATTAGAGTAAATATTTTCCCGGTTAAATTAAAAGGTTTAATAATGTAATAAAATTATAAATTAATAAATTAAAACGCGGTATAAATTTTGATATACGATAATAATATCTTAGCGGATATTTTAGACACTTTTATTTAAAAAGAAATAATATATATTTCAGTTATATATATAATTATAAAGAAGGTATTATAATTATTATAAACTTTGTAATCTGTTGTTATGTTTAACGCGATTTGGGCATGAATTCGAACGTGTATATGACATTAAATGTGTGTAGATACCATTAACTGATTAAATATGACTGACCATTAGAATGATATATAATACAATAGCGCACTAACAAATATTATACACATTGTTCGTATAACAAAGATACATAATTTACATAATAAACACGGGAGGGATATATATGTTCAGCATATACATGGTACCGTTGCATTATCAAAATATTGCTAATTTATTTATTTAGCCGAATGTTTTATTTTCTTTATTTTAAAATCTAATTTACTTTCGAGCAAGCGCGCCCTTAAAGATCCACTTAAAAGTTTTATACTATCCCAGTAATTCGCGAGAGATTCGTCGCTGCCGCACGTGTAAAAGCATAATAACAGTTGTACGTTAAATAGCACGATGCCAGGTGATAATTAGAGCTTACACGTCGAAACCTTCGCGCGGTCTTTGAAGGGATGGCAATTATACGAACGCGCGTCGAATACGGCTAACATTCCGTATGAAAATGCATGTATTATATACTTGCGTCTTGTAAGAAACACGTTTTATTCTGATAATGAATAATAAAACAACTTACTGATATTTACTGTATTGATTATGTTTTAAATCAAATATTTGCTGTTTTAGATCATCATAACATGAAGATTATACACATATATGATGTTATTATATATTTATTGTCTTATGAAATTTAATTAATCAAAATTCTGAATTTTATTTATAGTTACAAATTTATTGAGAAACTTCGATTTTTAACTATAATAACATATCTAATCGTTATGCTTTTTAAGAAATAGAATCTGTTTTCTAAAGAGGAACGCAAGGCGTATCTAGAATACCTTGTATACGTTCTTTTATGACCGCGTTTTATTATTCTGTAAGCTGACATGAGCACCTAATAGACATAGCGCGGGATTTTTCATTTTTCCTATTTCAACCTAACACCGTAAATGCGATATCATAAAACGTATGGTATTATATCACCGAATTCTCTCGTTTTTCTCGACAAATGTGAATTCCGTGCATGTGGATGTTGCAACTGTTGAAATCGATAGCAGGAACGAACAGTGTTTCTAGTCTTATTACAATAAAACTTGTGAATTTATCTAACATGGTTACAAGTTGTAACGAATTATATTAATAAAACGGAGCGAGAATGCTTTTGTTTTATTTATTCAAAGAAAATGCTTCGAAGAGCATAAATAAAGATAGTCAAACGTTTATAATCTATACTTAACATTAAGAGATTACCTTCCTGAAAGAGATTTAATCAATTTGCTGTGCAAATGTATCATATATAAATAAATAAATAACTTCGTTAATAACAATTTAAATGGACTCTCGAAATTCTAACACAAATTTTATGTATCTAGGACGAATGAGAGTAAATAATCACCGCTGTTATAAATGCGTAATAATATTTTAATTTTAAGGTTACAGAACCAATCCAACTTCCGGACGTTTCGACTGACTTCCAGTCATCTTCAGCATACAGCAAAATTAATTAAAACGCAATGGTCATAATCAAAAGATCCTCCGCTCGGTCAAGAATATGAAAGTCCACCCAATTTTTCAATGGCCGTTGAAATAGTGTGATTATCACACTATTTCAACGGCCATTGAAAAATTGGGTGGACTTTCATATTCTTGACCTTGCGGAGGATCTTTTGATTATGACCATTGCGTTTTAATTAATTTTGCTGTATGCTGAAGATGACTGGAAGTCAGTCGAAACGTCCGGAAGTTGGATTGGTTCTGTAACCTTAACTTCGTTAACTTCCTGCAAACACAACATTCATATGATTTTATTCTATATTTTCTTCATTTTTACTCATGTATATAACTTGGTGAGATGCAACTCGAGAATGAGATGAGTGTACTTGGATTATTCATTTTCTCTTTATTTTTATTCTCTGAATTTGATCAAAAGTTATCTTAAAATGCTCGAAAATGTAATATAATAGCTTGAATATACTGAATGCACAAAACGATGACTTTTAAAAATTGAATATTTAATGGATCTATAAACTTTTGAGAATCTGCTTCCGTAATTCACTGTTTTTTTTTCGCAAATGACTAGTATGCCAGTTACTCTAGTCTTTTAAAATACATCGACGTATAGGATCACTCGTATCTCATCGGTCGCGGTTGCGTTTGCACGAGAACCGTTTTCAAACCTACCGAAAGTCTACATGGAGTTTGGTCCTTGTAACACCATCAGAAGTTTTATGTACGTGGAAACGGGTACATTGTTATAGGGAGAGGAAAAAAAATCTAGTCGAGAACCCGTTGGGAACGCATCGCGAGGTGAGGATTTGCATTCGAGCCACGTAAATGCGGGAAATCCTTTGTACCGTAATCCCGTACGCGCGCGTTGGACGCAGGATACGAGTGCTACGACCGTGCATGGGGATAAACGAGAGGAATCGATTCGCGTCCATCGACAGCTTCCGGTTTGTCGAAACGATCCGTTCTTCACGTTCGAGCTTCATCGTGGCCGATGGGGAATTGTCATTGTGACCTCAATGTTGCTGCTTGTTATAGTACCACATTATATGTCGGATATTCTTTGGGGTAAATCGTGTTATGTGACTTCCTGCTGCGTTGCCTATTTCATTAATCTACTCGTATTTATCGCGACATCTATGAAATGAAACATATTCATTAGTTTCTATTTGTACTCTCAAAATGTACAAAGATCATGATTATCAGTATGGATAGAATAGTTTTAATCGTAGTACTTGCTTTCAGCATTTTAATATGTTCTAATGAGGCTCAATAAATAATACAGAATTTTTATATCTCTCTTCGCAAAAGCGAAAAAAAACTTTTTTTAATTTTAATCGTGTAATTTTTACAAATTGAAAAAATAATCGATTGTATCGCAGTGATTCAATTTTATATTAAAATTAACATGATTTATTAAAGTTATACAATTTTGCTTTATCGGAATAACTTGGAAAAAGATAACACATTATAGTACATTGTGTAACAGTGGGGCATATTTGTTTATAGCGCGGCCGGGCGCGAGCGCACGAGCGAAGCGAGTGACCTGTGTGAAGTTGGCACCTCATTTAAAAAAAATGAAATTTTCGACAGAGTTCTGAATGCACCCCAAAGAGTTCTGAAGTTCCTGCCTAAAATAAAAAATAGTTCTGGCGAACAGAACTGCCGTAATGTTAAAAAAAAATTTTTTTATTTTTAAATACAAAAAATCGCAATATCTCTGAAACCGTTAGTCCTAGCGCATTGAGTATTAATAACTTTCGTCAGAACTCGTCGGGTTCTACCCAGAACTATCGACAGAACTCCCGTAACTTTAAAAAATTTTTTCACCGCGGGACTTGAAATTTTACGAAAAATCGATCGAAAAGTCGCGATAACTTTGAAACCGTTAGATCTAGCGCGTTGAGTATTAAGAACTTTCGTCAGAACTCGTGGGGTGCTACCCAGATTTTTTTTTAGATTTGTTGTACGAGAAAAATTTTTTACAGTTACGGGAATTCTATCGACAGTTCTGGGTAGCACCCCAAGAGTTCTACTAAAAGTTATTAGCATTTAAAGCGCTATGACTAATGGTTTAGAAGATATCGCAATTTTTCGTTGTGCGTTTTGTGAAGTTAGAGCACCCCAAATTTTAAATTTTCGATTTTTAGTGTTAATTCGCCAGAACTATTTTTTATTTTAGGCAGGAACTTCAGAACTTTTCGGGGTGCATTCAGAACTCTGTCGAAAATTTTATTTTTTTTTTAAATGATGTGCCAACTTCACAGAGGTAAGCGAGTGCGTACGAGCGCCCGTGCCGCCCTATAAACAAATATGCCCCCACTCGCTACACAAAGAATTTTTTATTACAAGTGCTCGTCGTAATGTGCCCTATACAGCAACGTTTTTGCGCAGAACAGTGGGATTAGAGAAATAACTCAACGGCTTGAGGTATTGGCTATTTACCGCACGCAAAAGCGTTAAGGTATAGGGCACATTACGTGCACGTGCGTGATGAAAATTTATATAAATAAATTTTTATTAAAACCAAGACAGATTTTATTCTTAAAGTCGAGGTCTTATTCACACATGAAAGATTATTCGTCGAGCTTAATTCAAAATATACAAAATAGAATATTCGGTGTTTATTTTATATTTGTTACATTTGTTATAAACATTACACGTTTCGTGGTATGTGGCTTTTGGCAGTTGCTTTTGTGACCTAAACATCATGCTCAATCACTTTGTTTATGTATACGCAGTGTGTAGGGACTCTGCAACTGTGTGAATCATTCCGTACGTGTGGCTTTACCTTTCGTGACGCATTTGTGACAAGTACGGGGAAATATTGAACGCGATTTTCCGAATATATTTATACAATTAGCTTAATTATTAATGCTTACTTATCAGTCTGCACTCTTATGATTTATAATGAAAATAAGAGAATATTTTGCGCAATTTATTGAAGTACGAATAAAATATAGATTGAGCGAACTTCGTTTTATAATGATATTTATTTGTAGGTGTAATTATTTGTTTAATGATGTTTCAATTAAAATAATGTTGCATGAATTAAATTATATTTTACGTAGCGCTTACAATTTCTCGTTGATTTTTCCACAACGCGAAGTGATATACAAAATATAGTAGTAATTAATTTCATAGTTCAATATTTGTTAATTGGATAATATAAAATCGATATTTGCGCGCGTTTTAAAATTTTTTACTGTTTGAAATTCGTTTGTAATACTAATTTGCGAGACGTTAAGTAAGTTATATGTAATTTTGTACGGTTCTACTTTTTCCGTATTATTTTTTCTTCATGATAGTAAAATAATTGTTACGTAAGCTTTCGTCACACGTTTTTAATGTTGCGAGTACTGCATGATTATCGTATTTTTGTGATCAATGCGCATATGTGGTCATGGTTAGTCGCGTTTTTACGAATGTTGTGTGTGTGTGTGTGTGTGTGTGTGTGTTATGTGAAAATAAAATCGAGGAACCTATAAGGAAGACTCGGAAGAAGTCGGAGCAACCTTGAAGTAAGTAACATATATATATTTTAATTATTTATAATATTTTAATGAGAACTATCATTTTTTATTTATTCATTATTTTGGAGACATTACTATAATCTGATATATTTTTAAAAATGATAATTATGTAATAAAAGACTGATAAGAGTCAAATTAGTATCAGTGCACTCCTCGCCCTGATGAAGTGAATGGCATGGTTCACGAAACGTTGGCATCAATAACGAAGAAAGACACGGCGATAAGTTTTTGTATGTAAGATGTAAATATAAATGTGTTAATATCAAAAGTACAATCGAATGGATAAATATAATATTTTGCAAATCCATTATTCTAAAATGGATAGGCTAAACAAATTAATTTTAATAGACTGAAAAAGTTTAGTTTTAGCCAGTAAATGTTGAGTGGAATAATTTTAACTGTAGAAACTAGAGAAAGATTAAGTTTGACTGGAGAGTTCTATTTACATTTGTTTCATTGAAACACATTTAATTTTAAATGAAGCATTTTGTTTAATAAAATATTTAGTTTTTATGCAAATAATTACATTCTTAATTTAAACATCCATTTAGCTGATCTATACTAATGTACAAATTTGTTTAATTTAAAGAAATCTTTTCTCTGTGCAAATGTTTTGATAATATAACCAAATTAAAATATTTATAATTGTACATATTCAAATTTAATAAAGTATACATGTACTAATGATTACTAATTTAAAAGTGTTGATAATGCTTAAATGCACTTAACTTTATCCTATCTATTCCTGTTTATTGATAATTTGTTTTTACGTTATTTGAAACGAAATAAAATGAGTGAGATATATTATATGATTTAGATACAATCAATATTTTATTAGAGCGAAGTACTTTATAAAAATTAAAATTAATGATCCATAAATCAATAATATCATTTAAGCTAAAATTAATTCATCGTGCATGTAAACATGCATTAGACTTCTAACTATAACTCGAAAATTATTGAAATTTTATTAAAATTTTTAATCGAAAAATGAATTGCTAGAATATTTCTATATCTTAAAATATATAGTGACTATGAGATCATTCTGTATATGCGTATGATTTCATTTCTTCCAAGAGGTGTTGAAGTTTAAGAGCCAACGACATTCATCTCCCTAAGCAATTTACGCGTTCGGGGTTTAGGAGGACCGGAAGCTCTCGCTTCCTGTTCATCCTCGCTCGCCTTCCGAGTTTCCCAGGGCACGACAGCTGAAATTAATTTTGGCCGATTCAATTAAAGCTTGGACGGTGGTTCGCTTTCTATGAAATTCAAAGCTACTATTGGACAGCTATATGCTCATAAGTGAAAGACGTACTACCGTGATCAAGGAGAACCTTAAGGAGAAGGATGTTCATAGAGCTCTATACCGTCTCTTCTATCATTTTAACTATTCTCTATTCCGGTTTCCATATTTATTACTCGTACATATATTTTAATAAATAGAATAGATATGTCTAATCAATACTAAATCTTATTTATAGTAAATATTCGAAAATTAGATTAGAGCTAAATATGTTATAGATTTATATATATATATATATATATTGGCAAATATTGAAGATTAAATAATACTTGAATTATGTTTTTATATAAATTTTTTTAAAGTTTTTAAAATTATATATGTTATACATGTATAAACATCTTTATATTTTATTTTTTATTCTATTTTTTATATTTTTTTATAAAATAAATTTGTTTTAATTTAAATTTATAATCTCTGAAAGCAAACTTTACATTTAAAATAACATATAAATCTTTATTGTCTATTTGTATTTCCTAAACTTAATGAAAGATGCCTATTTTTCAAATACACATTTATTATTTGAACATCTAATTGTCTTTATACATATATTTATTAAGAAAAAATTAAAATTAAAAAATATATAGATAATTTGATTAGATATATCTCCTTGTGTATGATTATTTATTATTAACCTTCTAGAATTAATTTTCATCAAAACAGATACATATAATAGCATAAATCCATGAAGTATTAAATCCAATTTATTCGTGTACAAGTATCATGTTTTCATTTTATACTCAATTATAAATGATATTGTATTCTACGTTGTACACGATAATTAATATTATTTGCATGAGCTGTGCTTCCTGCATTGCTTCATGTGGCCTTATTTTGATTATACGAATAATACAGAATGTGATATAATTTAATCATAAATTAAAATTCAAAGTTACTTTGATACGTAAAATTCTATAATATTTATGCATATCCTGGAAACGTGCACGCGAATGATTTCAATCACTTGATTTTATTTATACAGTACAATGGTTAAATTACATACATCATATAAGAGTAACTACTAATTTTTTAGTATATAAAAAATTATATCAAATTGTTAAGGTGTTAATTTATTTAATAAAATAGTAGTACCTAATTCGTA
Organism: Cyphomyrmex costatus; assembly: GCF_001594065.2. Classification (NCBI taxonomy): domain Eukaryota; kingdom Metazoa; phylum Arthropoda; class Insecta; order Hymenoptera; family Formicidae; genus Cyphomyrmex; species Cyphomyrmex costatus. Next base: position 2,816,509 of record NW_017278534.1, on the reverse strand, counting down.
TTTTACTCATTAAATTTCTCTCGTGCTTAATGAAAACAAGAATTCGTATGAATAATTATTGTGAGTGAGTGAGTTTGGCGTACATGTTTCCGAGATAATTACATTAAATGATCTAACGAACGATGAATGGCATGCTTATTATAAACCAATCGACCCAAATTAAATTGGTCAATCGACTTTTTAATCTTGGTAAACTCACTGCGTGGCTTAATATATTCAAAGTTTTGAACCGGGCCTGTCTATAAAATCGATAATCGTGCTCGTATATCATGTTGATTAAAATCACTATACTATTATCACTATACTAGTATCGTTTAACGTTTTTGTGTATATTGATACATGATTTAAATTTTTTATCTATATTCATTAAACAAATTTTTTGATCGTGTTGTATAATATATAACATCCTCGTAATTTGCCTTTAGTGTTATCGGATTAAATATTGCAGAGACAAGTATTAAGCACGTTTTGGCTTATTTCTTTCTATTCACTATTAGTAATAATTTATTATTTTAATGTAATATGTAATTACGGCATCTCACATATTTTCGCTTGTTTAATGGTAACATCTAATAAACTGTTAAAATTTCTCAAAAGCGACAATGGTAGATAATTGTAAAAACACGTTTCAGACATTATTTCTATGAAATTGGTGAAAAAACGCAATTAGTACTAATTCGGTAATTGACGCGATATTTTAAGTTCGGCGGGGAATTTTTTAAATCTCTTGTACCTTTTTGTTTTATTGCACCTTACCAGAGTTCTATAGTTAAATACTTTTGTAAATGTTGCAACATCCATTATGCGTATATGTATACGCACAAGTGCAACACATATTTGTCTGCTTTATTCCAATTAAACTCGATTCAATTAATTCATATCATTTTTCGTTTAAAACCTGTGCAAACCGCCGTGCTTCTCGTCAAAGCTACCGCCGGAGGGGCAATGTGCTTATAAGCAGTGGACATGCAATCTAGACGGAATAGCTATACCTCGATGCGTAATTAAAGAGCTGTGCGAGTTTCTTTTTATCGCTTTTCTCATCGCAATCTGACTGCGATTGAATATTTTTTATGTTCTATAGCACTTAACAAATCTGCATAAAATGCACATATCTCAGTTTCCGCTAGTTTAATAAGCGACTTTAATCCAATGAGATTTAGTTATGTTAATTTAAATCTTACTACAATTAATTTATATGGCATGGCTAACTAATAGTTAATATTTACTCTTGTATTTTATTTACACGAATGTGGAATCTTAATACAATAGGTAATTACACCCTGTATTTATACATTATTAAAGTCTACTTTAAAATTATTCTTTTGAATAATGGATATATCATTAAACACACAAGAATTTAACGGAATAAATATCAAATATAACTCATTAATGTCATTTTATAGCGTATATAACCATGTATATCATTTTTATTTCAATATATTTCTTCCATAATTATTACAATTTCAATATTCATTTTATTCTTGTTTCTGCGGTTAACTCAAATTACAATTTGATTTTATATTACAATCGAGGATAAATTGACCAAAAATTTCGAATTACTAATATAATGCTTCGTATAAGCCACACAATAAGTGTAATGTATTACTATTTCTGCTCATATGCTTTTACAGTATTTATTGTATTGAATAACGAGAATATACAATAATACAGGATATTCATGCATGATGATTTTTATTTTATAAATTAATGAAAATCAGAAAACAGTCTCATATTAAACAATTTTATATTCTATATTTTTTCCTATAATTTTTCCATGTAAAATCACCTTCTTCCCAGATTGCAGCACACTTTTAAAGCACCTTATACGGTGATAAGATTCATAAGACGTATATTTTCGTGGAAAAATAATTGAATATTTAAATTTGTACGCAAATTTAAAATATTTATTTAGATCTGCAGAATTAAGCAGGATCTGATAAAATATTTATCGCAATCCTGTTTAATTTAATTGCAATTTGTAGTCCAATTAGAATGAATAATTGCGATAGGTCAATGCTCTTTGAAATAAAGCGATGGAAGAATCGTAGCGATAAGTACTATGACGCATGTGCGTCTTTTAAAAATGTGCAGGTATGAATTTTATGCGTCCCAGTTCGTAAAGTCGGTTGCGTTGCAACGCGCATGCTATCCGCACCCATATTGATTTGCTCTCTCTTTCTCTTTTCCCCGCGAGCACCGAGAGAAGTTTAAAGAGTATCCTAACACGTTGTACGTGTGCTCAATCCTGTGTGTTTGCGCTCCTACGGCTTTTTCTGCGGGCGAAGTGCACGGATGTGCATCAAGCAATTTACGCCTACTCGGACCACCTGAGTTAATTCGTTGCATTCGCATCGTCCCTTTTTAATTTTCTGCAAATCCACTAAAGGACAAACTCGAGCAAATTAGAACTGTTTCACTGTATGTCGTCTTATGTATATAACGCAAAGTGTACTGCCACGTGAATACTTTTGCCGTATACTCGCTTTCTAAACACAGCTCGCTATGAACAGATCTAGGAAATCTATTTTCCTTTCATTTTGCCTACAAATTAAATCTCAGGATATGCAAGTATGTCATCTGTGTCTTCCGACAAATGAGAATAGTCTCTTAAAGATTAAATATCTCTGATGCTAACACATATGATAACATAAGCTAAATTACATGCGTACAATAATTACGCATTATTTATTTATATTGTCGCGTTGTGGGTATTTATACTCGTAACGGTAATAGAAAACTTTATGAAAGATACAATAGAAATTTTAACTTATTTTTCAATACATTGCAATTGAGAAGATTGTTTTTTAAAATACTTTTACACAATGTTAATTGTTTATGGAAATTATATTTTACTGAATAGATAATTGAACAGATGCATACGTAATAGATACAAGAGAAACTTCTTGCGGAAATGTAGCGTTTATTTTTAGGTGATTTTAAAATATATATACAGGTACACGTATATGCATTGAGGAAGTATAGTAATTTTCTCATGACGGTTTTCTTTGCAATTATTTTAGAACAGGTATTAATTACTAGTTTTCCTTTACATTCTCTAGGTAAATCCGAGTCTTTGATTCTTTTATAAGTGCTTCATAAATGAACTAGATAACTGAAACGCTAAGAGAATCTAACGTAATATTTTTCTCCTTCGACGATGATCCATACTTCCGGGAAGCTATGCATTTAACGAGCGCGCTCATCAATCTATCAACCGCTTTTGTATTTGCGTTTTCATGAACATTTCAAGCTGCCATGTCATGCTCGCTAACATATAATCGTACCAGTTGTCCATCATTGAGTTTTCTACGTGTACTGATCATTGAATGTTGAATCCACAGTTTCTTGTAGCTACGCTGAGATTACTCGAACACGTTGAACAATGCAAAAATTGAAGCGTATTTATTAATATTTGCACATTCTTATTAATTCTCTATATCCTATACTTTATATGTCACATTATTAAATCAAAAATAAATCAAATACAATAGTGAACATGTAGTTTGAATTGGTGTGAAAAATGAAATATTGATCAGCTATCAAACTCGGATATTTCTGCGTGAATTACTTGTCTTAATCCAATTAATTTCTTTGAAACAGAAAAAAGTATATGTAAAGGAGTAGATATATTAAAGCAATTTTTTTTTAAATTGACAAAGGTTTACTTTGATTGTTTTAATTGTTAAAAATTGATTAAAAATATTTAAGAGATTTTCATATAACTATTTGTAATAGCATTTTTTTGGAAACGTTATATATAATCGATTTTATTTCACTATTGTGAAACACTTGTTGATAAATTTATTGATTTTGAGGAAATAACCTATTTATGAAAAAAAGAAAGTTACTGTCATAATACGAAGAAAGTATTAAACGCACGATTTAAGAACATACGGTAACGGACGATAGAGGCGAACGTGAAACAAGTACCGAAGTTCCGAAATGCTTTCCCTATTGGCGGACAAGGAAACTTTTCCGCGGCGGAGTCCTGCGGGTAAAGTTTATCATTTAGGACAAAGGCTCGCCCCGGGTGGCGTTCTCGCGAAGATTCTTCGGCGGCGACGAGATTCGAGAGGAGACTTCGAGAGACCAAGGTGCAGAAAGAGAGGATAGTGCGGGTTGGATAGATAGAGAGAGAATGAGAAAGAGCGCGGCATACGCTCCTTAGGGGACCTATAGCAACGGGGTAAACCCCAACAGATAGGAAACGGCCCTTCTACCCTTCCTTTTTAACGTCGGATGCCGCAGTCTCTGTGAAAAATCTTTTAGGATGAACTCTGCAGGAAACGAGAAGAGGTGGTTGGGTCATTACTCGAAGGATCGTTATTCTCGCTGACTGTATTTAAGAGAAAATTATCCGCCCGCGGACGTCCCTCGACACTGTCCCTGCCGCTTCTTCGTGAATGCTCGAGAAAATTTTTCAACGTAAATATGGTCGGGCAAGAGAATGTTTTCCCTTTCGGAGACGAGCGTACAGTAATGCGAGACACTCACATGGAATGTGTACACACAATATATCCTATACACACATCGACGCACACTTCACATACGTGGACATGACGGACGAATTACACGTTTACGCTAGTTCCGGAACTAGCTCGTTCTTTGAGTCGAATCATCTTACTATGTTAGTAATCTGCGCTGTCGCTCACATTGCTGCTCCTCTGTCGTGATCTTACAAAGTTTATCGTGTGAAAATAATCTTCATTCGAGTTCTTCTTTCACTGTAATTCGAGTTTCCTGCGACCGAGTGTCCTTACACACATATACAACTTTATCTGGCGAAGTTTGCCCGATCTAGTAGCAGGCAATACTTTTACGATGTAATTTCATCCAAAAAGAAAAGCCGTAATCACAAAGATAAAAGTATTCTTAATTTAATCACTGACGATTAAGCTTCTACATTTCCGAGATTTTTAAATGTAATTTTACTTTTTATTGTCATTGTAAATTGATTTTTCCATTTTATTAACATTCGTTATTCATTATCAATATCAGTTTGGCATAAAATATATGTAAATGATGCGGTGTATACTAAATATGCCATAAAGTAATACGATAATTTATACCGTAGTAATAACCATTATATTTGATTTTATAAATCTATGTTCTATTATATCATATTAATTAGCGAATTAATATATCATACCATTAGATTTATTGGACATTATGTATTGGTGGCAACAGCAATTAATTTAATATAAATTTGCGTAAAATGTATTCCTTTATAATTATATTATTACGTATGGAATGAAAAATCGGCAATTATTGTTTAACTCTAATAACATATCTATAGTATTGTATCCGTTCGATGCATCGGTACATGACGAATGGGAACGTTCATTGTCAATAGAATAATGTTGACAATGCTGCCATACGTCATTCCAACGTGGCATTTAAATATCCAAAGTGTAATTAAAATTGCACAACGAAAAACTCATTAACGTTTATTGTTTTTTTTCTTATTTTCTTCCAGCAGCGAACATGCTTATTTTATGAAATGTATTTTTAACTGCCAAGACGCGAAAACGTGCACTGTTAAATTCATAATGTTAAATTATATCCAATTTGAATTATTTTCATATCTGTAGGTCGCCACTACTTCTATATAGTATGCCGTTAATTTGAAACAATAGGATTAAGCAACTCGAGAAAATAACTCAAATTTAGTTTATTATTTACTACGTAATGAAGGTGTTTACTTTGAAACGTAACTACAGAAATGGATTGATTTATATTTTGACACAGATGGAAGTTAAAAATAACAAAAGGCTATTCTTTTGTGGTTGAATTAGTACACTTTTGGAACTTGTCAGATAGGTATATGTTTAACATTTGACGAAAGTGATAAAGAGAATTCTGGTGCAGTCTAATGCAGGAATAAAAAACAGACTTAACATATTATTTAACTTTAGGGTTTGGGTTATCATAATTGTTTCTTTATATGTGTGTATGATATCTAACAGTGTATTATACATTACATCGTTATCGTCGAGGTGCGAGATTTCTCTTTATAATGATCGATAGCGAGGAGTGATATTGAACAAGGTTGCAAAGCGAACGGAGCTACACGAGCAAGAAGAAAATCGGGCCGGGGTGAAATGTTGTTCTCGCGGGACGAGCTAGCGAAAGGCCACGCGTTTCTCCTGTGCGATGCACTAAATTATCTGCGAGGATCATCGAAAAAAATCGCTCTATATCCCCCATGCTTTTGCCGGGCTAGGCGTGACTCGCGTGTAAAGGGCGGACGCTATCCTCTCTCGTTTCTCTCTCTCTCCTGGCTTCAAAAGCGAATAAATGATTCCGCCGCGCATGTATCGCGCGTGTACAAGAAGAAAGTGACAAACGCTACGCCGCCTTCCGCCGTTCTTACTGTTCTATAAAGCATATATTATATCCTCTCGACCACGAGAACCGGACACAAAATACGTAAGAAATACACGGGACCAAGAGACATCCACGCACCATTACAGATATATCGCCGTATGATATACGGCACGTTAAATACGCCTTGAAATTGGATGCACTTCTTGTTAGAGGCTTCTTGTATCCCTCGCCCAAGTCTCGCTACCACCTGTAACGGATTTAACGAGTAAGCCTTATTGAGCGCATCTAGCACAGCTGATTCTTTTCCCCGCTCCTCTAGCGCCGCTCGGGAAAATTAATCCGCTCGTGGGCAGAATTCAATTTAATTCAATCTACGAGAGAAGTCTAATGCGAGACGATGCACCTATCAAAGATTCTGACACGGATGATTCCTCCGACGCTCTCTCTTCCTCTCTACGCCCATGCAGACAATAAAGGATGATAATATCGTATACATGAGCGCGAAGTAAAGTTTCATTTTAATTCCCTGGGGGATGCAACCTATTAATCATAATTCTGAGGTACCAACCAATTTATTAACGACTCGATTCCCAAGGTACTGGGTTATTGTATTAAAATCTGTCATTGTTTCTCGCGCGCATTATTATTTAGCACGTTATTTTGAATCGTTATTGAAATTTATAATAGCCAAGAATCGTTATTGAAATTTATAATAGCCTGGATATTTCTATACTTTTTATTTGCAATTATCTATCTTCTTCCTCCTTTCATGTCTCGCTATAATGAGGTACATGCTTTTACAGTAATGCTTTAACAATGTTTCCAAATTGAAATTATATTTTTTTCTGTCAAATGTGTTTACATTACGTTACTTCTCGTATCTAATATATGATCGTATTTATGATGATTAATAATTCTTTCATCATCAAGTTGTCAACCAAGTTAATAGAATTACCTGTGCTATCGAGCACAGTTTCATTAATCTTTAAATTTAGGTGTACATGAGTACGATAGTTCATTAAAAATATAAAGAGAAGCGGAGATTAAACTGTCGTGATTATGTATTGTTCTTATACACGTGTGGGCAAACGAAATAACATGTCCATGTTAATTACACTTCACTGTACGCGAGCGAGTATTATCCAGAGCTATTTTTTCGAATTGTTGAAAATAAGCACGCCTGGATGTTTTTTTAATCGCTAAAAGAAGTCATACTGAAACATGACGACGTATCCAATTCGCGTAACGGATCCACGCGTTATAGTTCATCGTATTCGCTATCCAAACACAGCGATTGCACGCGCTCTCCAGCGCGAGAGGAGATTTAAGAACGAACGTCCCGTTTTATTTCAGGCACGTACCTAACCAGTCCTGGTTATTGTGCTGCCGCGGAAAGTGCCTTTTTCAAGTGAAACAGACGGATACCTCAGGCCCCTCCCTCTCTCTTCTCTTCACTACACGCCCGTCTATTTCGCCGAGCGAGTGATGAAAGGGAGCAAAACCTGGAAAAAAATAGGCGATGGTCGGGGTGGAAAAAGGTAAACTATTTTTCCCCATTCGTGCTTTCTCTCTTTGTCTCTCTCTCTCTCTCTCTTTCTTTTTCTCATTCTCTCACACTTATTGTTTTTTCCTTCTTATTCCTTTGGACGAATGGACGGGAATGTTGGACCAACTTGCTCTATTATACTTTTCATAATAATCGCCTATTCTCTTATTGGTTTTCATATTTAATACACACGTACAGCACGTATAATTGAACTCTCGCGCGACAAAGGCCGGTGAGTTGGATCGAATGATGGTTTAACGTGTCATCAACAACAGTTGTTGCATCGTGTTCTTGCAGCCACGTGGCAGCAATCACGACCGCATACACGTGCCGACGAGAGCGCGTTAAAGGGGCACCTCAATGGATAGGAAGAAGCGATTGGAATGTTTCTGTGTACGCATGTCCGTAGTTCCTTTTTTTACTGTATCGATTTGATTCGCTCGGTACGCTGATTTACTATATATTGAGCTAATTAAAATTATCCTGCGAATTACAATGCAGGTCGCATTTATTGTGGCGCAGAAGCTTTTGCCATGCGTGTTACAACACGTCGACATGTGTTTGTTGATAAAACATGTACCCCTCACCGATAAATTGGTGACTTGTCAGCGTGTTTGGCGTTTCGGAATTAGCGCGACATACCTACAAGCGAACTGTTCGTGTGAAATTTTCTTAAAATTTTTCGAGAGATGTAATGAACCGATAAAGATATATAATAATTAAAAATTTACTCGTGAACATAGTTTTCTTATCAATATTGTCTTATTTATAATCAATATTATAATAAACAAAATTTATTATAAATATTTAAAATATATCTTTGAAGTCATTTTGTAATGACATCTTATTTAATTTCTTTTAATTTTTGAACTTTGCATTGAAATTTTTATAATTATTATAATATTTTTGATTATTTATTTTGATTATAAAATTTATTTATTTGCTATAACATCTTCTATTTTCGCTTAAGGTACAGGTCTTACGTTTATTTCTTTCAATTATATGAATATAATTATAAGAAATGAATATATATACTAAAAAAAAAATGATTTTGATGAATATTTAAAAATTTAGCTAAATACAGGTCTAAAAATAAATTTTGTCAGACTGTTAAAATAATGAGTAATGTATAGGACACTCAAATTGTGATTGGTACAATGTTAAAATTTTTTGCAACATTGTTCATCATGTTTGAATGTCCTACATAATTATTTTGATAGTACAACAGAATTGTTTTTAGAACTATAAATCTTTGAATACCATATACTTTAGCAAGATTGTTTTTCTGTGTGTGTGAATATTTTATTACATTATAATGTATATGTGTATATTTCTTATAATATTCTAACTTCTACAATATTGCTATTTTTATCTTCGGAGATCTCGATATTCTCTCTATCCACATGTTTCATCAATCTTGCGTGACATGCGTCCACTTGCATTCTTTTTGGTCGAATGATTTCAAACAGTCACCATCGTTCAAACGTGATGAAGCGAAAAGTGATTTTCTCGATCCCTATATTTTTTAAAATATGTATTTTTTCATATTCTCTCCTTTCCTAACATGATTTTTCTGTTCTAGCTTTTATTCTATTTTTAATAACATCAGCATACAATGCTGATTATATTTATATGTATGTAATTATATTAATTATATACATGTTTGTTGTATTTGTTGAAATTATGCGCATTATTTGAGATATCGTTTCATTTCAGAGTGACTGGATTTTTAGTAACGTAATCGGACCGACGGAAGTAAGCATAGGATCGGTGTCTCTCTCTCTCTCTCTAAGCCAGATTAGGCAACCATAAGAAAAGCATCGCTCGGGAGCTTTGTTCGAGCTTGCTCTGATACGTTGTGATGAGCAATGGAGTAACCAATAGCGGGTCTCTTACCATCCCGTGGGAGCTTTGAAAACGGTCCGTACTTGCATCCCACCCCGTTCATGAATCCTATCCTCCATCTTTCACCGCTCCCTGGCTTACGTTGTTCTATTTCATTCCGGCTACAAGCGACGTCCACTGACTACCTATTCTCCGTTATCCTCCTCCTCTAAGAGGCACCTCCATTACCCCTCTTGATGCATCTCTCTGGTATAATTTCCATAACGCGACGGTCCAAAGTGATCCTTGTTACTAGCCTGTATTTCCGAGCACTTAGTCAGACGTAGCACGATCACCACATTGAATTCTTCATGCACTCATTATCAGAAGTCATTGAAATAAAACATAATCCGCACGCACATGGATAAGAGTCATTACGATCGGACGAGTATTATGTGAAGCCGAATTATTGTGAAATGATCAAATGTTTTATCTACATTCTCCATGTTGATATAGCGTTTCACAATTCATTCCTGTTCAATGGCTATATTCGTGATCCGTTATACAGCTTCTCTTTCACGATGGCTATTTTCAGCTAGTAGAATGATTGGGAATTAATGTTTGATCTCATTTGGGTACAACGTTGGAGGGACACAATTCTCGCTGACGTGGATTAGCTAAATTAATTCTACGCTAATTTCGGAAAATAGTAATGAAAAAAGGTAGAAAATGATAAGAAAATTTTGTATAAAAAAATCAGTCTGATAACAATTACGTATTTATTCTAATTTACAATATATACTAATTTTCTTTTGTTGTTTACAGAAATAATATTGTAATATATAATAGGACGTACACGTTTATATACGAAAAAAGTTTATATTCTCAATTTTGTACGGGTATACTTTAAGCTGGATTTATACTCTAAGCGAGCGAGCTTGAACAAACACGAATGAATAATTTGTTTCAATGAGTATTGTCGGTTCATTTACACTCATGCAAGTTATTTATTTGTGTTTGCTTGCGCACACTTCCTTGGTTTAGGTTGAGCTTTACGTGCCGACCCACATTAAATAAGAATATGCTACTTGTTTTTTCTTGCACCGATCAGGTCTGTTCTCCTCTTTCTTTGCTGTTGAATGCGTACAGGAAGTTAATATAATATTTTTTATTGACGTTAATCTTGATCTCTAAAAATATCTAATTTCTTTTGTGGAGGGAAAACTGTTTAAATCGTGGAAACTTATCATCACTAGCTTTTTCATTGATTTTTACCCAGATTTATAATTTTAACTCTTAAATATGTCTATAATTTAATATTTATTAAAAAGAATTAATCTCAAATTTGAAATATCTAAATACTATGTCCAATATTATAATAAAATATGCTTTTGAAATCGACGTACGCTCTTATGAAACAAGGTTGCAGTTATTGCAAATATTTAAGAGAATGCTTTATACATATATATATAACAGGTTGTTTATTACACTTCTTATACGTATAACAGTTGAATTTTATACATGTACGCGTATTATATTTTTCTATTATATGTTCTTTATGCAACATGAAATGAACGTTGAGGTTCAGTGATCGTTGTAATTTCATTTATTATGAACATGTAATCATTCCATATGAGCTGTTTGAGTTGAATATCTTTCACGTTAACTTCGCTATTTTCGTACGTTGGGACTAGACTGTACCCGTCGTTGTTTCACATCATGTCAACATTGTAATGAAACTACCGACGATCGATTAACAACCGCAGCGATTCACAGTGGCTTCTATTGCAATTTCAGCGAGTATGTACATCCATAGCGTTCAGAACGACGGCTGCGTAAAGGCATTGTTTTTAGGCCGAAAGCAATAAACGATATTTGGGTCCAATAGGCGGTGACGGACGGGAGGATTCTGGCCCCCGAGGGTTGAAGGCAAACGAAACCGTGGCTGCCTATCGATCCGTGAAAATCGATAGTCACGGCCATTTATTCATCCAGTCGCTCGTCGAATATATTGTTTCCGCAATTTTGTTCGACATTCTATGCAGTTTTCCGTCGACCTGAAATACGCAGCATTTACATCAACGCCGCTATAAATTTCGAGGGCGCAGGTTTTTCGCAAACATGCAGAAACGATGGGACATTAAAATTTGTTATTCGATTAAGGTCGGTTGGTAGGATTTCATTATTAACCTTTTGTGTACTGACTAAATTTACTAATATACCACGTAGTTTGTGTGTAACATTTTTCTAAAAATTATACTGATATTTAAAGTTGTAGTTTTGAAGTGTAATAATAATTATTAAATTAATTATCAAATGTTACATTCTTTTCGACATATGTATTGACCATAAAAGATTAAAACATTTGGCTTCTTGATACATATCATTACTAGTTTGCTTAGTGCTAAATATATATTTAATAATCATAAAAAAAGAATAATTTCTCTTTACACAAGATAATAAATAATCAAGCGACGCGGTAGCGTCGCAACGCCAAGTGCATAAAATAAAAATATAACCGCTTGACATGATCGCTTGACGCGTGAACATCATCGTGTATATACGCTCATGTCGCTGCCAAATTCGTGACGCTACTGCTAGCTTTATCTTTTTGACATCTACAAACTTGAGATTAATATTACTCAGAAATTAAAAGCCCAATCGAGTCCTATGACAACGGAAATAAATAGCAGAAAATAGCATATACATATATCGATATCATTCAATTTTGAAGTAGTACTAATTGAATACATACAATACGTATATATACGTATAAGTGCAAAGAAACTAAAAAGGAGATATTATTATAACATTAAGTTTATTACGAGTAAGTACGATATAATATTAATATTTGTTAATATGTATAACTTGTAACTAAAGTTTAAAAAGTAAATTGACAAAAAGTAGTGAAATCCTAAAAAAAAAAACCTTTTTATAGATAGTATTGTAAATATTTTTTAAGTATTTTAATTTTATTACACATCATAAAAGAGTAAAGATAGGCACGCGCGTATGCGCGTAGGTTTCGCATAATAAATTAATTCGTATAAACTCCTGCAATTAAGACAAATTATATAATGTCGCGCGATTAGGATAATAGAGGATGACCTTACATATAGCGCATTAATAATAACTTACATTCCATTAGCCCGCGGAAAGTTTGAGAAATTTATAAAATATTCTAGGCAAAGCTAGACTCTTATAAATATAAATTATTGTAAAACTTCTTTTATATTTGATAAGATAGTACCTTACTACATACAAATTATCGTTACGATACCTGTATTTAGCGTATATTTTTTGACAATTACATATGCTTATGTATATGTAATACCTTTAATGTAGTATAAAGGAAAAATATATAAGAGTCAATATGCGTGCAATTTTTGATCAATAATAATTTGATACAAATATATGTATATATTTATAAAATTTTTTAACATGAATATCTTCTTATAGCGAACTTACGTTCTGTGTATAATTAAATAGTTTTCTGAAAGTTATTACACTTCTTTACTATTACAATATTATAAAAAATATACAATGTATAAGCACGGTAATATTCATACGCGTAACAATTCGTAATTTTTTTTACTTATTTATTTTTATATTTTTAATATTACACTTTTATTAATTATACATATATTTATAATAAAATATGTGATTATGTAATTATATTCTTATTAATATAAATATAATAGGATAATGCGTTTTATTAAAAAGTATCTGTATTTTACTTTTTTTGATCAACGTGTAAAAATGTATGTAACAACCATTAATTTAATAATTATTATTGCATTTCAAAAATACAATTACCTATATATTATCACATAAATTTCTTCATAATTTTATGTGATATATTTTATGGTGATGATTTTTAAAAATAACAATCGTTGTTGTCGATGTATCCAAGAGATTTGGATGGTTATTTGGCAATAAGCAATTTTGATCAATAAATACGGATAAAGAAAAATGTTTTTATTACTCCAAGGGTTGATACGTTACAGATTCTTTCCCTCTCGTTTCAATATTTCGCTCGTAAATTGTGTCAAAGTTTTAACCATCGTATAAAACCAGTCGGATTACTGAGTATCCGTATCATCAATGCAATTTACGTATTTTTTACAATTAAAAGAAACAGGGCAGTAATTTATGTTTACGACTTATTCATAAACTTGATGTCTTAATTGCTTTATAAATATTGTATTTTTCATTTAGTGTGTAACTGGAAGTTTGATCATTCAGTAAAGGGCTAATAATGATAACAAATTAATTCGTAAGTAACGAATTAATTAATATTTCATTCCAAAATTGATGTGTGAAATTTGAACAAGCAATCATTATGAAACAACTTTTCGAGATTGGGCACATCTCATGTAGATGTGAATATTAATTTTCTAGAAACATTTTGGAAAATTGATGTAAGCATATAAAGAAGATACTGTATTGCATATACTTAATTACATACATATAGTTAGTATTAATTTGTTTTGCAGTCTCTCTCTCTCAAACAGGATAATTAAAATTTAAATTAAAAAGTTATTAAAAGTTTTATTCTACTAGTGCGATATATATCAAACAGATTTATAAAAAAAATATCCAAATAATTACTGTGAAAAAAATTTTACAGTCAAATGAAGTTATTGTTATATGAACATAAATAAAGCATAAATAAGAAAGGTTATTTATATTATTGTGTATAAATACCTGATTATTTATATTTACGATTTACTATTAAGTCTTATGAATTATAGAAGATATGTTGTACAACGTAGATGCAGCAATTGAATCATCTTCGATTGGAACATTCTATTCTAACTAACAGTAATTTGCGGACGTGCGATATTGTGTTCAACGAAATGCCAATATTGCTGAATATATGCGTATCTACCATGTGCATTGCGGTTTCCTCGTACTATCCGTACATCTTCATTAAGTTGCATTGTGGCTTGATGTCTACCGCAATTGGGATTCATCGTTCGGCAAAGTTTGATATTATTAATTAATTCAATATCAAACGACGTGCCGAGAATGTATTGCACGCCGCTGTGAATGTAAAAACAAATTTACAGTACGTTATATAGACACTGTATCTGTATAAAAAGATAACAGTTTTCATGAAATTTTATACATGTGTTGTATAAAAGAGTGCATTTTATGATATATCACATGATGTATATCTATTATTTGCCATTTATTTATTACTTTTTAGGAAACAGTGTTAATATTTTTATAAATCATTACTAGAGTGATGAAGTCGTATAAATTTTTAATTATTTATTTGATAAAATTTAAAAATAAAAATTTTTATGTCCCCCATTATGATTAAGAGACAAATTCAAGAATTACAGAAACTGGAATATTAAATTTCAATAACAAATTATAAGCTTTGCTCATCGCTCGTCTGTAACATCTGCTTCACATGGCTTACCGTATTATTATTCTAGATCCATCGATGCAAAAACACGTTTTAATAACTGGTCAACATTCAACACTTATAAAATACAAAATTATACATTTTACGATTTTAAGAGGAAATATTACGTAGTAAAGCATTTTCTACAATTATATTGTCCGTTGATTTACGATTTTATCATTTTATCATCGATCATTCCTCGTAAAAAAAAGCGAATTTTGCGTATGAGTTTTCACTTTTATGAGTAAGGGTAAGAGTGACAGAAAGCCGAACGTACTAACGACGTGGAATTCGAGACATGAGGCGATAGGAGGAAGGAGCTAGAGTGAATAACGAAGTGGAAACTCCTCGACATCCGTCATCTAGGGGGAAAATTTGTATTCCATCTGAACGTTCTCGGATCACCCTTCTGTATCCTTATCGTCGCTTGGTCGCCATCAACTTGACTCCCGGTTCGTCGGCGCGAGGATCGCCCATCAATTCTGGAGGCAAACCCTTTCCCCTGGAAAGCTTTTCAAGAACTTGTAGAGATAACACTACCAACTTTGAACTCGAACAACTTTTCGTGCATTATGGATTGGTTATCAATCTGTTCATCTCGCTTATTACATCTCATTCCATTATCTACGATATTCATCTTACCCGTGCTGGTTTTTAAAAAATAACTACATTACTATTTTTTTTAATATTTAAAAGATATAATGAATATAATGAATAGACATAATCTGTTAATAAAGAATTCACACAGAAAAATTCGATAATTTATAAATTCGACGAGATTTACAACTTATTGGAATAATTTGGAGAGAAAATAGAAAAATTTAAAGTTCAAAAATTAAGGTGTAAAGGTGGTAAAATATGAGATAAGATCGTAACTCTTTTATAAGTATAAGATAAAAGGTAGTAAAAGATAGTAAAAGTTAAAATATTAACTTCCTTGTTCTCTTCAGAGAAAAATCGCCTTTTACGGACTTATTATAATACTTTTATGTCATATAAAAACGATACTAGCTTAACATTTCTTCTTATATTTGTAATAGTTCTGAAAATATCGAAAACTTATAAAGAAAGTTTAAAGAGTCATCTTCTTTTGGATGATAATTTCTACTGCATAAAAATATTTTTAACCACAATATTAAAAGTTATGCATTTCAAAAAATTACTTTTTACATATTTGTGTAATGCTTGTTTATGTTTACTGTTTATCAAACTTCTCGTTTTTCATGTTTTAAGTAATGAGAATATGACTATTTAATATTTTCCCTAATTAGCCACAGCAACATCTGTTATTTTTTATATGAACGCTACGGAAAGTTTTATTTATGTATTGTTTATTTTATTTTTTTAAAGAAATACCACTAATTATATTAATGAACTAAAATTTTATAAAATATCTTTTATCGATATAATTAATATTAATATCAACCAATGACATAAAATATAAAATTTAATTTTTTAATTCTTTAATATTAAACATTTTTTAAATTGGCATAACTATTATTTTTATTAAATCGCTTAAAGTAATAAAATTGCGAATAAAAGAAATTAACAACAAAAAGCACTAAATTTATGTTTATGTTTTATTCGATTGTGCCCTCGCTTAATTTACTTCGCAGGTAGTCCGTTATTTCCCAAAAATATTCCTCATTTTTATTCCTTTTAAATTACTGCCTCATTGTCAGTTACGTCAATTGAACAATATCTATTAATCTGTTCGATGTTTGAAAAATGGATAAAATATTACACGAGAAGTGATACGACAAATCTTAGGATAACGAGCGGGCATCGATCGCCATCAACGGCAGTCGCGCGCGATCAATTCTTGCCAGCTGTTCTCTTCAAAAGACAGCTTTTTTTTACTGCTCTTAACACGCACTTCAAGTCATTTTACGGTCAGCTGTCTTTGTCGGATTAACGTGAATGAATACGCTATGCTGTTATTGTCGATCGCTAAATATTTTTTTCGTGCGCAATGCATAACAGAATACGTGTTACAATATTTTTTAAACTTGTCACAAACAGAAACAAACATAAGTAGAGAGAACAATAAGAGCAATAAAAAAGGAAAAAAGAGTACACGATAAAGTAAAGACAACTGTAAGAAGATCGACGGAAAGTCATGGAAAATAGACCGGATTGAGAAGATGCACACTGATCTTCTCAACGGATATTGAAGAGAACTTTGCTAAAGAACATAGTGAAAAGACAGAGCATGATAAAAGTGGAAAAACGCTACGTATTGTTGAAATACCGAGGAAATATTCGTGATAGTCCCTTGTGACTCGAGGAGAAAGCGCAAAGGTCGAGTATACGAGTACTTTGTATTACATATACTATCATGTATATGCGTCTACGTGCACTTTACGAACCAATTAGTTACGTGCAGAGACCACTGCGTACCATATTATTATAAGTTTCAACCTGTGCTCGCTTCTCGGTGTCACTGTAATTATACTTAATGTAGCACAATCTGGCTTTCCTCGCGATGTTGTCCTCTCACGCGCCTTATTTTCTTCCCTTTTTATAGCTTATTTGTTCTCACTGCGCCTTCCACTTTACGCTCGCCGTCCACTTCTGCATCTGGGTCTCATCCGTCCGTGCGTTCAATACAGCCGAATGCAGCAGAGACGCGCCGTGCCGTAGTAAAGGTGCAATCTGCATCTGTGGCTCGTGACGTGCGCTTTCATTAATTTAGAAAGAATACGTATAATAATATACAGCATCGCTCCGTTGCTGCGAAGCACTTTCATCAATTTCATAATTTTTAGTTTTAACTGCCGCTCATGTATCTTCTTAATCGTCTTTACTATTTCCCTTCGACCATCTGCGACCATTCGTATAATATAAATATATTTTATGAATGATTTACTCAAATTATATCGTTTCGGGACTTTTTTCTTAATATAAATTAAGCATGTTTATCGTAGTTTGCAAAAATGCAGTTATAAACATACACTCTTATTATTATACATGGAACGATATTAATCATACATGTAGTTGTGTTATATTGATATTGATATATTGATTACTTTACGATAATTGACCAGAGACTATATATGGATTGTAATTTGAGTATTATATCTAATATAATCGACAATGAACCGTTATTGTATATTGTTATATCAAATGCTAACACAAATTGATTAAATGTAAGTCATATTTGTAGGATTTAACTCGTTAGTTATTTCTCTGTTTGTGATTACATTTATTTTCTGTACATACAGATGTACGAGAGCTTAAATTAATTGGTCCCAAGATCACTATTGCAGCAATATTGCTGCTTCGCTCTTTCTCAGTTTTATTCTCTTTTAAAGTCTTTTGTTTGTCCTGTCCATCGTGACGTGCAAACATCCATATTTGCCTGTGCAGACGTTTCACAGAATGTTGCAGGGTGTGATGTACCCTTGGGAAATCATATAGTGTGGCTCCAGCCAGTTTCACCAGCAAAGAATTTATTCGATCCGATATAAAAGCCTGTGATAACCGCGCAAGTAACAAATATCAAGAAAGCCATCGCTACAATTGCAGAAGCAGCAATATTTCTCATATCTATATAGACTCAAATCGTTTGCTCTTCATAATAAATTTCAAATTAAGTAATATAATTTCAGAATATTTTCACTGAATTAACAGTGTTTTATGTTAAATATTAAATTAAAATAAACTACTATACAAATTTTTTAACTGATCAAAAATGATATCTAAAGTTTTAATGAGCTCTCTCTCTCTCTCTCTCTCTCTCTTCTCTCTCCATATATGTAAATCAAATAAGGAAATGGACGATATTTATTTTCTACTTTTGTTCTTTTATGCCTAAAAAATTTCATTTACCTTTGTGAAATAAATTTTCGCCGATT
This sequence comes from Cyphomyrmex costatus, assembly GCF_001594065.2. NCBI lineage: Eukaryota > Metazoa > Arthropoda > Insecta > Hymenoptera > Formicidae > Cyphomyrmex > Cyphomyrmex costatus. The sequence goes on along the minus strand of NW_017278534.1, from coordinate 2,797,536 downwards.
GTTACGGTACTTTTGCTCTTGTAACGTGTAATGTCATATACTATCTGTGTCTTTTCCGGCTTTCTATTTCGTTATTTCGCTATAGTACTACGGCAATCCGTAGTTGGGATATATAGTATACGGATGGACACAGTAAACACACGCGGGTGCGAGACATTTTGCGAAGAGGATTTCGCCTCCCGAACAAAAGGTCGGCTACATTCCTCGCCGTAAGTAATTCTGGAGGGCGGGGAAAGAGGAATCTTGCGTATATCCGTCGTGTGAAATCGAGTGGACAGCTGTTCGTACAACTGTCCACTGTCCGACAGGCTGGTGTTGCTCAGATATCGGTTTTACGGATATACAGGTAGTATCATACAAACGCCTCGAGAGAATTCTTCACCTCCAAGAGTCGCATTCCTATACGCCGATTTATCTTCCGGGGAAAAAAAATCTCGTTAAAAAATCGATTTTAAGTTTGCTTACGTGAGAAATAGTTTTTTGCTATAAACGAAAATTATTTTAACAATATCCTTGATATTAAGTACCAAGGTACTTACGATACATTTTTTAATAAACTAAGAAACGAATTAGCTATTAAAAATAAACAAAGAAATACGATGTTACCTCCTCTTAATTAAACACGCACTCGTATGTGGTTATCATTCCGGTTATCATCTCTGCAGTTTTTGATGAACGATTCTAGCTTTTTGAACGAATTTCCGGCTGACGGAAAAAATCTCCGGCTAACCACAAAATTTTGATAAATCTTTTTAGATGCGTGCATCAATTTCTCTCCATTTTGAAAAAAATCTTCTGCAAGAGAATTGGATCTAATGACCTAAAAAGTAGAAATTGTGATTATCATGATATTCTCAAGCAAGTCGTTGTAAAATATACTTTTTTTACGTATATTGAAACTTGAATTTCCATTTGTATGTAAAAAACGTTCTTAAAATGTTTCACTGACAATTTTACTGCCTACATGAGTAAAACGTAATAATGGAAATAAAAATGACAACCTGTCGTCGACGATAATAGAAAATTGAGGGAAATGAATTTCCTGTGAAAACGAATGACATTGTTGATGTTAGCGATCAAATCGATATTGTACGCAATCTACATACAATTCACGCAATAATCTTACAATTTGTGCTCTTAAGCTTGTTTCTACTAATGTATACCTACATTAATTTTAATCTTGGTTTAACTTGCTTTTCATCTTTTTCTAAGATTTAGAAAAGGATAAAGAGGATTAGACTGAGATTAAAGTTAATATACACTGGTAGAAATGGACATTAAACACGCAAAAAAAATTTATTATACAACGTATTGATGAACGGACTATAGGGAACGTTTTTCGTAAATTACGCCGGAACAAACTACCATTTACTACCGGTATATGCGCGTGATAATAGTTTATTATTCGCTCGAGAAGCATTCACATGCCATTTTTCCTGTTTTCTCGAATTATCCGTCGGGAAATTTGCACATTACGTGAACAAAAGGATCTAATAGAAATCAATATAAGGATTATAATTAGAACGCTTTGTGGTGTTTCTAGCAAATTAGGCGCCTAATTAGGATAGATTGAGATGCCTTAATGTAGACGTGTTCGCGTTGTTGTTTCGTTGTCGTTTGTTCGCCATGTCAGGTTTCTGTCTAACACGCCGTCCGTAAAGTAATGTGTCGGTGTCTATAGTTGATTCTTACTACTGATTCTCATCCAGCTCACTCCGTTATGCCTTGCCGACGCCCGCTCGCCGTTACCACTGAGTGGAGGCTACTAATCTCGACTTTTTTCACTTTATTACCGCCCATTCTTTTCTCCGGACCTCTGTCTGCATGCATTTATTTTCCCGGTCTTCGCTCTTTTCCATTACCGCCATTTCACTTCCTCTTTTTTTCCTCTGTCCTTTCTTCTTCTTCGCCCTTTATCGTCCGTTCTTTTTAACTCTTTCGGTCTCTTTCTCTGTACCCCTGTCTGTCTCGCATTGTGCATCCTTACCGTCCTGATTTAGATTCTTATGCAAATTGCGAAAGGGAGCACGAAGCGTGGAAGGACTTCGCGATTAGTGCGTGTGTATAGGTATGCGGTCGTGGACCGCACTTGGAATAATCCAATTGAATTTCTACTTGGCATATATGATGCGGTTTACAATTATATGTATACTATCAGCAGATTCAGAAAATTCCGTCGGTCTACGAAATACATGCGATGTAGTGGTGATCAATGTGTGTTGGAATCTCGTATTCGTTCTACCGTAATTCTAAAGGTATCCTAGATTATCGAAATTTTATGCCACTGCAACGCGGTTTTTTAATGCGTTAACTGGATTATCTGTGCTCGCGCACACGCGCTCTTCTACGAGAATCCCTCTTCCTCTTTTTCGTTCCCTTCTTTTTTTCCAAGACATCACGCTACCGCAACGGGATTTGCATAATTGCGAGCGATTGTTTGTCCTCGTATCATGGCCGCCACATACACGCTTCAGGACCCTCGGTGCGTTCCTCTGATCCTGATTCATATGCAAATGGCTGGGTACACCGGCGCACGACGGCGCGGAATTGAAGACTGACGCTTACTGGACCACGTTCCCCCTCCCTCCCCCCCTCCTCCCCTCCATCTCTCTGTCTCTACTTATATGTTCCTCTCTTTTGCATCCATACATGCACTCCTCATTCCTCTCTCGCTCTTTCCCCTCTTTCTCTGTTTCTCTGGTCGTCGACCATTCTCTCATTCTTGTTCTCTCTTTCACCCTTTCTCTATTTTTCTCTTTTCATGGCGACTCTTCCCTCGTTTTTCCTGTGTGCACCGAGTGTCCCTAGGGTCAATCTGAAAGTCGTGTTCCTCCGCGAACACAGTGGATGCATTTTGTGGTTGCAATTTCCTGCGCAATTCTAGCAATTCTATATGTACATATAGCTATCCATGCTCTGCGTAATGTATTTGCACTTGAGCTTGGAATTACAGTTTAAAGCTCCGTTAATTAATAGCTATTTTGGAATTAGAAAGTTTCAGCCACGATATCGTATAATTATAATACCCTCAGTATAAATAATTAGATTACTTGGTGAATGCATCCTTGAAAATATTCTTTGTTTCACAAGTTAAGATGCTTCCTCTTCGATACGACGAAATTAATTTTCGTTACAAAGTCCGGCTATTCTGCTTTTAATAGGAAGTGATTCCGTCATAATTGATACTTCCATGGAATTTTAGTCAAAAATAGAGAAGTATAAAATAAAACTCTTTCACTCTATAATTGTGACCGAATATTTAGATATTTTGTAATAAATTTTGTGTAAGTTGATATATATTAATTTTAATGGAGTTGTAACTAATTAAAAGTACGGTAATTAAATTTCTGATTTGATAATGTAATGATAGAAGAGTTGGAAGCCAGGATGATCTCATTAACAGTCGTTAAAATATTAACAAATAATATTAAAATTTTAGTCTTTAAATATAATTATTAATTTAAAATATGTTATGTTATTATATTATACATTAACATATTATGAATTCTTTTATTGGATACATTACAACGTTTTACAACAAATTATATTTTATTAGTACTTTACCGTAATAGTATAGCTATAGGATCTCTTTAATAATAATAAGGATAATAAGAGGATTATCGTAAATAAAAGTTTAATCTGACACGTGACGTTTTATCTGAATCTGCAAAAGTGGAGCGTACAATTGGATTAATGCGGTCGGAAAAACCGCTGCGTTCTATCGTTGCTTTTTTAGACGTGCATATAAATAACGATGGAAGCGTCGAGTTCACGCCACACTCTGTCGATTCGCATATCACACATGCTTCGCGCGTTTGCATTGGCGTCTACGTGGCTCGATTAATCAGAAGGACGTGCAATCTAATGCACGATCTAGGGATTACCGCACGATCTTGCAACACTTCGCGGAAATGGCGAGCGAACACTCGCTATTAAAAACGATATACTCGTTATACATTAAAATCGGCAATTTGAGAATAGAGTAAAAATTTGTGAAGTGTAAAATAATGTTTTACATATAATCACTTCTTTAAAAAACGTAAATTGTAATACTGTTTATTATTCTTTATTCTACAATTATATTTGTATTTGAAAGTACATACATTTTGTCAATATCGGACTGTAGAATGTCCTTCATAATAAATGTATACAATATTTTAATATTATTATTATTACAATACTATCATTCTACAGGATATGAAATTAATTAACTTAATAATATATATTTATCATGGTTACAATTATTTTACATAAGAAATTATTTATTTTATGAATAGTTAATTAGGTATTTTATTAACGAATTTCCAATTTTTTAATTTAGAAAAAACATTGAATAATCGAAGTCTTTATTGGCATCTAACATTTTTTAAACATAATTTATGTAGGAAATAATCGTCTTGTTTTCACGCCGTGCATTATTCGTAAAAGCTCACTGTCAGGTTCGCACTTCTAACGTGACAGGTTTCCGCAGAGTTAGAACTTAACTTTGTTTACTTTATCATAATAATTAACGGCTGTGGTTTTGGGTAATGCTAAAAATTTGTGGTTATATTGCGAACTTTCAAGTATACGTGTAACGAAGTTTCGCATAATTGGCTATTGTGTTATATTGGCTGCGCTTTCTGAGTTAAACGTGACACGCTGCACTTGTCGATTTATTTCATCAATTTTTGTCATATCTAATTGTATTTATGACGAACGTTCTACTGTGACGCTATAGGAATTTAATATGAGTAACTTAATAACGTAACAGCCCGGTATTTATTGTGAGAATCATTCTTATGCCTTTCTACTAATGCTAGTTCTAACAATTAGAAAAGGCTAAAGAGTAAATTAAACCGAACTTAAAGTTTATCAGCTATATTGGTAGAAATGAACATAAGTTTGTTTTATCAAGACATCATCATATTAGTCGTTACTACGCCTCGTTTACTCCTTTGTGATTTCTATTAACTCTAGAAAATGTTTGTGAGGTCTGTGCTTGCAATGTCACATATTATACATGTATGCGTACACACGCAACACACATATATAGGAAAATATATCATTATGGCCGCACAGCACCGAATGTAAATGTGATGACGCGTGGACGCATTGTCGAATGACAGCGACGATTTTATAGCGCCTATGGTCGTCGTCGTCTATAAATCGCTAGCGTCGTGTAATGAGGGGTCGTTTAGCCTCGTCAGCCTTTTAAAATCTTTGCTGGCGTATAAAGTCGCCAGTGATTACCAACAGCGGTCGTGAGGTCGACTCTGTGTGGTCACCGAGCAATCAGTAAAACCTGCCATAAGACATGTGTGTGTATATTTCTGGGCGACTGATACAAACTCGCGGTATCGTACTCGTACACAACGGCAAACCGCGGTAATCGCGAATTCCATGGAGCTACTGAAAAAAAATTTTCGATTGCGGCTCGGTTTGCATGTGCAATCGTTGCTTGAGGAAAATCTGTATTTACTTAACCCATGATAAATTGAAAGAGAAACATTCTCGATGATATTTTTACGATGAGATTCTGTATATGCGGAAGGTGTTTGCCGTAAACAGATTGTGTAAAATGGTAAAGTTATCTGAGACATCTATTGATATAATCCGCAGACGCTCTTATGCCAATTTATGGAATTTGTAAATCTAAAAAAAAGGATAAATGTCAACGATGTCTTGGCATTTCGAACATTATTTGACATTCTCACAACTGGAGGGATTAACCTTATTCTATAATACTGAAGATATAAAAGAGCTATACAAATTTTCGAATTTTTCATATGAAAAATAAAACGTGTTTTAAATTATCATCTTTGATGTAATAATATTTCGGAATTATTTTAGAGATTTATACTAACTAGCAGAAAACCAAAAATATATTTAGACAGCCCTCGAGAGAGTATTTCTTCTTTTTTCTTAAATTCATTTTATGAGATGCGGTAATTATTATTCCAGGAAGCTCTTTATGCTTAATTGATCGTGTCAATTCTTTTATTATTTTATTTAGAATAGATTTTTCAATTTTATTTCTCAAATTATTCGTTATTACATTCCACCTTGAATTATCAGCCAGAACGTAATTCATTTGTCTGCTAATGAATAACGTTTTCACATATATGTCGTTCTGCGTATCCTTTTGTAAATCTTTTTATTTATCAGATAAAAATTCATATTCATTTGAATGGCCGAAGGATATTAAAAGACTGAACGCGAAATATGTGCATATAAAATTACAATCGATGTTCGATATAATTTCAGAGATATGCATGTTAGAATTATTGAAATTCTCTGCACAAACGTACGTAAATTATCGTAATGAAAAGAAGACCGCATGTATAGATACATATATGTATATACATATACGTATGTATGTACCTATATGCAAAAGATGTGCACTACCAATCGACAGCATCTGTCGCTGACAGTTTGCGTAACGGAAATAAATTGACAAGACGTAACATCGCACCTTTCCTCGACGTATATATGCTTTACAAGATTTTATGTAAACTGCTTCTAGATAGTTTGATATTTTTTTATTCCAATATTCTTTTTGCGGATTATATCATAGGAATGTGACAAAAGCAAAACTTTATTGTTTAATATTATATATATATATTTTTTTTTTAGCTGCATTCTTACACATCTGTTTAGATTTCTTTTAGCATTTATGCCCATTTCCACCAATGCAGATTAATTTTAATCTTGGTCCAATTTGCTCTTCATCTTTTTCTAATTCTAAAAATCAGAAAAAGATTAACAGTACCTAAGTTAAACCGAGATTAAAGTTAATCTATATCGGTGGAAACAGGCATTAATCCTTGTTATTCATTTTTATATCAATTTCTAGCAATTTTATTTATGATACATCTCGAATAATTTTAAATTTTTTAACTGTCTTAAAAACATGTTTCTTACTAAACAAGGCGAATAAAAAAATGTTCTACAACGCATTCATCACGCTTACGTTATCATCGTCTTTTGATGCAAGACCAACCGGGGCGAGTAAGCAGTCAGGGGCTTCTTCTATTTGCAGAGAGCCATACAGAGAGTCAGAAGTAAAGTGGCCGTGATATCAAAGGCAATCTCGAATGTCTGTTTATACGGTAACCTCGATATCAGATGCAGACTGGATTACGAGGTCGGTATCGTGCATTTAATCTTACATCAGTTACCCGCAGGCCCATTTATATAGCGGGCTGCATACCTGCTCGAGCATTCAAAATTCTCGGTGACTAGCTGGCATTCCGGCGCTCAGCACGGTCGTCTTTTCCGCAATAATTTCGTCCGTCCGTCGCCACTCCTTCCGGCGAATCCCAAAAGCGAGACGGGCTAAGTGTAATTTAACGTCTTCCTGGCATTCTATCTCTGTCCCACCTTTTCTCCTCCGCGCGACACTGTCTGCCGCAACTTGGCGCGACCCACCGCCGAGGACAATTCCCGCGGACGAACACCTTTTAGCCGTTATTAATTGTGCCCTATTAATATAAACGCGCCAAGCTTAAGGAGAATTAATGCACCCATCCGCGACTTAGCCGCGTCCTGGAAAATTTGACCCAACGGATTTAAGCGGTTATTCGGATCTCGTTGGTCGACCTGGTCACCGTGAAAATTAGCGTGCGGTCATACGCGGATGTTAATCTCTGACCCAATGGTCTAACAACTGGTGCTCCGTAAACCCTACACCCGGATTCTCATGTAAAGCGGTATCGCCTTCGTAATACGGATTTTATGCAACAACGAACGATGGTTGGGAGAAATAAATCCGCTTGTACGTTGCGGTTTTCTCGTACAAACTATATGCGTTATTGAAATTAATATATTCGTTTTTAATCGCTTCATATATGTCGAAAAAAAAGATAAACGCTTCAATTTATATAGTACAATCGTAGTTACAAGTAATGCTGAAAACGTAGTTTTATTTATAACTTTAATTTTATAATTTTTTCTATTTTACATTAGGTTAGAATTTTCCTCGTTCTTGATGTAAAACGAATACCAAATAAATTGCTCTTTATATCAAACAGTTTGCCAAAGATACATCGGCATATTTATCGGAAGAAAATTAATTTTGATTGAAAGATTCCGTATGTGTTGATGCATTCACGTACGTGCACCACACGCATACGATGCGAGATGGACAAACTTGCGTTTCTTCTTGCAAAAGAAACCTTGACGTTACGTTCTTCAGCTTTATGCGCCATGTGTGGAACATTTGACGTGGTTTATATTTACTTACTGAGAGTAAGATTGTCGGTTGGCAAATTGCATATTCGAATATACAAGTGAAGGCGAATGGCCGCGTGTATGTGCCCGCCAGTGTGTAAGTGTCGAGTTATCCCAGTTCCGAGTCATGAGGCTGACATGGTCTGTGCGCTACCACATATTTCGCTATGCCACTAATTTCCTGTACAATTGCGATGCAGCCTCCCCTCTATCGATTTATCCCTATGTTATCATCTCACTTGAATCTTCGTTGTCTCCTGTCCTACGTCTTCTCTCTATTTCTGACTGTACATCCATTTGACGAATACATTTAAAAAATGCATATAGGGGGGCCGTTTATCCGCTTGTTCGCATTCTACATCGGTGAGCAGAAGGTTGCCGGAGAGCAAAGAGCCTCATGCCTATTCGACGAGAAAGATAACAAGATGCAAGAGAGGCTTCGCATGACAGTTAATTATCCTGTTCTACGAAACATTCTACAGCTGCGTGGGTGAAACCTGTATAGGTGTCATCTATGGTTAATGTTCCTTTGTAGACGTAAAAAGGTATAGCGACTATCTTGAGTGCATTAATTAAAAAGTACTGTGGTTATATATTTTTTAGTTAACTTTACATTTTCATAATTAGAGATATAAATGCACATAATATTATAAAAAATATGAGTGAGAATGGTAGTTGTGGAATGTTTCTTAGAAAGCTTTTTTATAAAGTAAATTTACTTTTAAAAGTAATTTACTTTTTTACTTATGCATGTATTATACTTATAAAAAATTTTTAATCCGTTTCACTCGTCTAGTGTAAAGGTTCTTTTGTAATATCTACTATCGATATTAATCATATGTATAACAAAAATATCGGAAACGTTTTTTGATATATAAATTTTGAAGTAGGTTAAGATTTTACGTAAGAAAATTAATGACATGAGAAAACAAAGCAGCGTTTCGTGCATTCATATAAAACCGTTAGTCGACATAAACTATTCTTCGTGTACCTACACATTGTGTGTAGCACACAATCCTTTCTGATCGCTGTCTGTACGTCGGAAATCGAAGACGAATAATACGCGCGATGAAGTTTGACCTTTAATTTGATGCATCGTGCGTGTTCTACGTTTTCTTGTCCGAGATTAAACGGGACTGAGGAGCACGAAATTGAGAAACTGAAAGGAAAGGGACGATACCGCGGAGAGATCGGCTTCCTTTGACTTGAGTGTTATAGTTAATTATGTCCGCTAGCGTGGCACGTCTTCACTATCGGTGAACAGCGCGTAAGCAGTAAACGCTTCGCTAAGTAGAGAGGATATTAATACGTTGCCTTAACGGAGATGCTTCGCGTCCCCTGTTCTCTCCCTCTTAGTGGCCCGATGGGGGCTATAAGCTCGCTCCGCGAAATCATTTCCTACGGCCGCGAGCGGCCAAGTTCCTCGACCGATGTAATCGATATTAACCGAGCATTATTCAGCTCGCCCATTTTCTTGCTCCCTACGATTTAACGTATATTGCCGCTCTTCTCGCAGGTACATTAGAATACACGTATCTACGTACGCACGCACGCACGCACGCACGCACGCACACGCGGCAATGAAGATCTGCCAGCGTTAATAAGTAACGGCGGGTCTTTTCGCGAGATTTATTTATTTGACGTTTCCTATTCAGACGTATATCTGCCGCCAGCGCACCTAGCGCATCAACCCTTCTACTTAAACCGTTAAAAGACATACCGGAACGAATGCGCGTTACAGCGTCGATTCATCGTCCGCTTCGAAAATCTGACGCTGTGCACTTCGTCGGGGAATACATTCTTTAAACTCCCGTACGGTGACGGAGAGGATCTTCTTGGGGGGTTAAGCACATCCGCATCCCTGCGTTGCGGTACCGTGATGTCCCATGGCCCCAGTGACCCCATGTGCTCCCGGCCACACCATTCCTCCTTCCCTCCATCCGCAGTCATTTCAACGGTCTTCTCTCTTTCCTTCCTGCCTCCGCCTTTCGTTACCACGTTCGGTTCCTTGTAAGTATTTTCAGCTCTATGCTTCGCTGCTTCGCCGCGCACTGGTATCGAGCGGTCTTTTTTACACTTGTGGCTTACCGAGGTGCACGCATACTTTTGTGTGCACGCAGCGGTCACGCTCGCGAAGCTCGACGAACGGCCGTACGTATCTCGCGTCGGTGTACCACTGAATGCCTGCGTAGGTACATACTTAGATGAAGGTGTATAAGTTCGAGGTCTACGGGATCCTTTCCTCCCCCCCCTCCCCCCCTCCGCCTCCCCCGATGGACACGATCGTTGAAACGTGTATGTGTGCGCGCAGGAAAGCGCGCGGAACCGAACAGAACAGAGGCGGAAGTTCATGGTTACCGCAAGCCAAAGCGGCTTCGGCAGCTGGTACGCTCGCCGCAGAGAACATTTCAATTGGAGCCGCGAGAATCTTCGAGGTCCACCGATCCTGATCCGAATACCGATATTCAAGTCCTTGGAGGTCGCTAAGATTTCAGCCGGAAGGAAATGTTTCACAAGACGCAGAAGGCTAAAGAATATCCAGGATATCGATTGGCGGAGATTGCTCCTAGCTGTCTCCTTTTTTTTTTCTCGAGGAAACGCGTGACTATATTTCTAAAAATCTCCATGAGATTTTATAGAAAATATTTTAAAGCAAACCGTAATATAAACAATGAATGAATTTTTTATCAAAAACATCTGTTTAATTACATATCGTTATACATTATATAATTTACAATGCTTCGATAATTTTTACGTAATCCTCTTTATCGCATTTTCCGCTGTCGCGCAGTATTTCTATCTCTTCATTCTCCACGATAAAAAAAAGTAATTTACCTGCTTTAAATAATCGGCTAAGTCCATTTTTCTTAGCATCTCTACAGTTTCTTGATGCTTAAAGAATATTTCTTCTTGTCTTCTAATCGCTGCTTATAATTCATGAAGAAAGAGATGCTGTTTTTAGTTTCTTAGTGTTAAACCTACCTATTTATTCAATAAAATTGCTCAATTTTATACGCATTAATTACAAGAAAGTTCGCTTTTTATGTTTTTTATATTTATTTAAATATACCACATTGTTTCTACCTTCTTTTTCTTGCCTAAGAAAAAATATTTAATTTATTATTATTTAATATTGAATTGTACTTAATTTGACTTGATATATTTAATTTTCTTGTTGACGATAAAAATAAAGATTTAATATTACGACAGAATAGTCATTATAAAATGTAACATGAATTAATTTAAATTATTTTAAGAGAAAAATAAACAAATTATATTATGATCGATTGTGATACAGCCCATGAAGAAAAATACGGTTCAATCATATGTCACGAATAAATGAATTAACAAATCGTTTGCACGCAACTCAGTATATTTCATATCTAATGTTATTATATCATTTTAGCTATCGCGCTCGATGTAAAAACAAACAGTCTCTCTCAGAGAGACAAGACCATCATTATCGCATTAGATTTGCGTTTCATTGTCGTTTCACCGAAGAAATTGCCAGTCAGCGCGTCTTGCCGATCGCGGATGTCATTACTAAGAATTGTTTGTCTTGTATAATTGGGTGTAGGATGTGTTTATCTGAGAACGTAATGTGTGTCTACGGCCTCTCTCCGGTAAGTCTCTGTAGACGCGAACGATCCTGCAGGCAGCCGCTGTTATCGATCCGCAGAGTGTAGCCACCTCGGGTTAGAGGAATTCAAACCGATACGGGGAAACAGGTGTCTCCCACGGGGCGTGTACAAGGACCATCTCGAGAGTTAGAGACGGATAGCAGAAATTACACCGGGTATTTCCTCCGGTATAAGCCCCTCGCCGCACCTTACCCGTTCATTGCTCCTTTTACCGCTATCCGTCCAATTCGAGATTCGTGATTCGTGTCGCCTACGAAAGGAGACAAGAGCTTCGGAAGGACGCACGGATCCACGCGCGCATGGGTACAGGCGTATGTACTGTATTATGTACATACTCACACACACACACACACACACACACACATGCATATCTATGTGGGTGGCGGGAAAAGGGAAGACCAGGAACCGCTAGCTAGGATATTCTCGCCGAGTGAGAAAAGAAATTGGGAATTTCACGCTTCCGTTGGCCATTCGAGAACTGGCTGAGAGTATAAATATATGTAGTATATGTGTGCGGTCTCTAATGGTCGAAAGAGGGGACCTCTCCGTCTTTTCGATCCTGTGTGAAATCACATACTTCGCCGATCTTCTCGTTCCTCTATTTTTCAACTATCTCTTTCTCTCCTTTCTCCCTTTCCGTCTCTTTCTCTCTCTTTTTCCATCTCTGTCTACCTTCCGTTTCGTATTTCATCGATAATATCGTTGCGATGGACGGCGGTCATCCCGTACTTTACATACTAAAAGCTTTTAGCCACGGTTATAGCCGCACACGATAGGATCATGAGATAACTTATATTGCGTTTCCTTCACTATTTATTAGTTGTAAGTGCCTATTTATGATAACTGTGATATATTGATCGAAATCTGCACCATGCCGCGTATGAGAGGCGATTTAAAGGAAAAAAATATCGTTAAATTGCTTATAACTTGATCTCATACATAATCAAACACTAATTTACACTAATTATTTGTATTATTATTATTATTACAAAATGTGGATATTAAATTTGTGCGTGTAATTTGAGCAGTACTATAAATTTTACTCTTAATTAAGGTGAAATAGCTTTCATAATCATTACGTTAATAAATCAACGATCAATTTGACTATTTCGTAATAACAGTAGCGATGTTTGCGGGTAAACAATAATAGTTTTGCATTAACTATCTTAATTATCATTACGTATAATCATTTAAAAGCAGGTATATTAACGTTGAAAATTTGTCTTCTTTGACGTATAAAGGATAATTTGGGTATTATATACTAGTAAAAGAGAGAGAGAGAGAGACTAATTAGTGTTGGTTTGTATTAACCTCGAACCTTTGCATATAAATTTACAATTATATACACCGAATAATAATTTTAATTTATATTATATTAATTTATTAATTAATAATTAGTATTGTTTCGTGAAAATTTTATAATAAAATAGGGATAGAAATTAAATATAAAAATAAAAAGGAAGAAAATGTATCGCGTAATTATTAGGCGAACGGATTATTGTGTAGCGTCAATATTCATAAACTTTGAAGTGAATTTCAAGCAGCACGCACTCAAAATTATGCAAGACCGCCCTTTGTTGCTAACGTATACCATTAACTAACTACTTCATACAGTTAACATAGATGTTGCATCATTAATTTAATCCATGTTCGACTTCGTACGTCGGTATGTGCATAATCCTTAAGCTATATGGCGCGCCCATACCTTAAGCGGGACGGGATGGTACATTACCGAAGTCGGTGCAACTTACTTCGTTCAACTAATAATTGATCCATAAAGTGCTCCACGGGCTTTAAAGTTTCTTAAGTCAACTTTTCACTTGCGGCGGTATGAAAAGATGCACTCCGGTCTAATGAAATTTCGATGGATTTGTGAGAAGGACGCGCTCGAGTAGCCTCATGGTATTCGTAATTTGATATTCCTTAAATTCTTAGTGAATATCATAATCACGATACGCGCTGGCCGCGCATCTTATAGGCAAAATAAAGCGCGCGTTAGGAATTCTTCAAGCTTCTCATCTATTATACGAACGGAACTTTTGCCAATTTACATAATATATCGCGGCTCACTCGCGATACAATGCATTTTAAGATTCATTTAGACGTAACTTATTTATCTCTTAATATTTCAACGGAATTTTCATAGAATTTCCTCTTTGTGTAATTCGAGTCACTGATTGCGTCTTGCTATGTACGTGTTGCAAAATGTACATAATTACACACAATCTTGTTTTAATTTTAACTATGGTACAAACATGATGTTCAACGTCTTGGTTACGCTGCTTGACGACGAAATTGTGTTAAATTGCGAGGAACCTCGAAAAGTGCACCAGAGCATTTAATCTTACTGTTGAATAATATAAAAACAATAATTTATTTGAATAAAACACGATTTATCACTTTTAATTGTGCAGCTTAACGACATAGTAGATAAATAAATTTTTGATTAATTTGGATTAATCGTAAAAGTTTTTTGTGTCTTAAATAATAGCTGAATTATACTTGAAATAATTAAAAATTGTACTTTTTTTTATATTACATTAGTATGCATAATCTACACGTTGAAATGTTAGGATATAAGATATAAAATGTAGAATGTGACAGAATAAAAAATGTCACTACGATAATCAAAATTTCTTTCGGCAAGATCGTAAGTACAGTTCTTCTTCATTGCTTACTTTACACCGCTCAGTTTTCGATGTTATCAGGATGAGGTTTTAATTAACTTGGCAAAGTAAAATTGCCGCTACCGAGGAGGAATGTCGGGTTCTTCCACAATCTCATTTCTAAACTCTTGCACTTCATTGTAAAAATAGTCTCTCAATGACTTCGTCGTTATTCAATAATTAAGGAAAGCAGTTTTTTAAAAGCTGCTTATTAGCGAGCGTATTATTTTCGTTCGTATTATGAAGAAAATTATGAAAGCAGGTTTTGAGAAAGAAAGTATCTTATATACTTGCGCACCCACGCACACAGAAAATAAACGAAGAAAAACTTTTTTAGCGTTTCTTTCTTATTCATCAAAGAAACTACATAAAGTTCGCTTTTGACTGATTAATTCACGTATAACAGAAAATTATTATCATATTATATTTAAGATTTTAATATTATATTTTAATATTTAAAAGCTTTTGTGTATTTGAAACAAATAGAATTTAGTATTCTGTGCATATGGAACATATAATAAATGTACAATTAATACAATATTCTTATTTTTATCTGATAATTTCCTTTTATCGATTACGTAACAATACTTTTTTTTATCGTTTAAACTGTTGCTCTTGTCACGTTAAAGTGTCTCTAATTCAGAAGACGTGCGGCGAAGTGACGGATAGTGTCGACTCCACAATAGATTCTGTCGAGAAGGCAGCGTGCCGTAGCGGACGGCGGTTTGGCGGATCTATTTTACGGAAAATGTGATTCATGAATACGCGGCACAACTCACTACCGAGATTTCCGTAAATGCGAAACTCACGAGCGCCAGTCCGTGAAGAAAGAACGGAAGGAGAAAAGGCAGTTGGCATTGAATTAGGTATTGGTTCGAATGAATTCACGTTTGGTACAGTGGGTTATAAAGGAGAAGCACTTATACTTAGAATGTTGAGTGATAAAAGGCGTTGGAAAATATGTTTGGACCACAGTTCAATGGAGACAAGGAGAGGAAGAGAGAAGGAGGGGGGAGGGAATGAAAGAAAGAAAGAGAGGTAGGAGAAGCTGGGACAAGGTGAAGTGATCGTTTGAGTTAAGCGTTCTTATGGAAATTCTAAAGTAATATTCTGCAAAGCATTCAAGTCGAGGCGAGCGCACGCGAAATCTGCGTAATGAAAGCTTCTCGCAAGACGGTGGAATGATGAAGAAATTTCCATTACTTTGATCTGCACCGTACCGTATGTGAAGTACGTAAGTGTGTACGCTATGAAACTCACGAAAAGTCTTACACGGCGGCAAAGAACGGAGGCGATCTCAACAGTTTTTGAAAGTTGATAGCTGGAACTTCGATGAAGTTCTCACTTCACTCACCGAAACTCTCTAGATTGTCTTCTTTTTTTTTTTCCTTCGCGATGCCAGATTTTCAACGGAATGCACGACATTTCAAGCATAATCTACCTCGAACAGATTTACGTGTTAATGCTAGTCATTGAAATTAAATGCTCTTCTCTGTTATGCATGGTTGGTTCGGTATTGCATCCTGATGAAATGCAATCAATAAACCTCTCAGTGAAATTTCGGAATATCACGAAATATAATGATTTGTTCGGAAACGACTTGAATCGTTTTCTGTGTGCAGCACAATATTTCACGTGACACGTATCGTTAAACTTGCATAATTCCATTAATGAAGTATTGAAGTATTGATTAAAAGTGATACGTGATAACATTTAATAGTATTATGTAGCTGTTAATGACGTTACTTTATCATCTCTCATTCCCTGTATCTGTGTTTACCAGAAGCGTTGAGGGTCGCAATTAAAAACGATCGACCGTTATTTCACGGCCGTAACTCTCTGGATAAAAGTCGGAGACCGTTTCTTTCTTAATGCATCGGTAATTTCCGGGAATGCACAATACACCCGTTGCGATACGCTAAGGAAGTACAATGCAGACTCGAAGAATATCCAATGCCCCGTTTTATCGAAGGGGACTATGGGTATTCCGAGACGTACTCAACATACAACATTTAAAATACCGTCTTGGTGCAAAAAAAAAGAAGCTTGAGTTTTGCCTCCCTCCCCCCCCCTCCCCTCTCTCACTCTCTCTCTCTTTTCATTTTGCCATCTCTCTGGCCTCATCTTCCTCATCTCTCGCTCGTTCTTCGCGCGAGGAAACTCTTCACGGAAGCATAATAAAATTTCCGTAGAGAAAACGGCGGGTGGTGCGGATACCGAGTGGAATTTCCTTGTCTTCTCCTCAAGACAGAAGCTCTTGAGATGTCGTCTTATTACAATGTTCTCTCTTTTTTCACATTATTCTCGCTGCGTAGCGCGAGAAAAAGTTTTGTTGATTCCGTAAATTCATCTCGTTTAACGCAGTTTTAATAAAGCTGAGTTTTTCTCCGTGAGATATGACGATTAATTAGATGTATTGCGGTCTCGCGAGAGAATTTTTCCATCGTCGTGCCGTTCACTCATTCATCCGCATAATACGCATACATGGCTGCCCCGTGAAATTGAGTTTAAATTTAATGATTCTTTCATCAGTTTGGGTTTTTCCTGTATAAGAATGTAGATAAGGGTATAGTCAATTTCGAAGCAATTTAAATTGTGAAAGGCATTTGACAAATTTGGTTTCTGGGCAATGAATTGATAACAAAATTACATTTCTTAATTTAAAGTAGAAGTTTACTTTTTTTTTATGATAAAAAAAATCTTAATTTATAAAAACTAATTTATACGAAAGTATTTCGTAATATTGCAAATTAGAAAACTACGAGGTAATCGATATAGCTTTTATATTTTCAATAGATTTTAATATTTCAATAAAGAATCTGCCATTAAAATTTAATGTAATAGAAACGAATATTTCAGGGTACATCTCGAGATATTAAATATACATAATAATATAAAATTCGTTGACAAAAACAATTGATTCGCGCTGGCATGTAATTTAGTATGCGAATTGATAGTCACCACGGGTATTGTCCGCAGAATTTCGATCTGCATGTAAGGATGACTATGTCAAAGAAAGTCCTTGTAAAATTCCGTGTAGTCATAGACAGTTTAAACTTATAGTGCCTCGCGGGATCAGCAGTTCTTTGATCGGTAGTAATGTCGATGTACATAGATAAAATCAGACATCGTCTACGGATGTGCGTTCTTAGTCAGCACAAAGATAAGTGACGCTATGATACGTTAACATATAAGGAGGTAATTTAAAATATAAATTATCCATAATTGCGTTGGAAAGGAACGTGCTGCATTTTCCACAATTTGCATAAAGAAGAAGTTGAAAGATGTACCGTTTGTGTTCTTTTACGTCAGTAATAGCATCTCTTTTCTTTAAATAAACATGAAAGTATTATTACAAAGAGAGTAAGGACAATATTTTATAAAATTTAATTTATCCAAGAGGCAAATGATACCATAATATAAAAGAAATGAAATTGTTAGACCCAATGTACTCATCATTAGTAATGGTTAAATAATAACGGCCAAGGACTGGTTTTGTTTCTTATCATTTTCTTTTAATTAAATGAAGACTATCAAAAGAACATTATATAAACTTGCAATTGCCCTGAAGAATTAGTTGGTTTTGATGGACATGATCTTGCATGACTATTTGTATTTTTATAAGCTGTCGAACAGGACGAGGCTTCGGTGAAATCGACTCTTGCATGCGTCATCGAGATATATGAGCGTATCAGCCAGTAAGAAGTCGTGGAGCTTAATGGAACTTAACTTCGAATCGAGAAAGGTTTCAAATCGATGTAATTACAATTTTTTTTCCTGCGATTACGAGGATGAAGATCACCCGGAGGTTTTTAGCTTCAGTGAGCAAGAAGTCAAGTTTTCCGTTCGAATAAGAACTAATGTAATTGGTAGAGTCGTGTATCGAGTGGAGAAATAACAATTTCAGAGTGAAACGTTTCGTACAAAATGTTTCGTAACAGGACGACAAGAATTTGACCTGAAATCCTGAAATCGCTGCACAGTAAATGAGAGCACTGCAACATGTACACACGCTTACTCGTCGACGCTACGATATATATCGTTTAGACGATCATCGCGCTCCGCATTCCTGCCAAAGCTCTGAACGACGGCATACCTCTGCGAATCAGATCTCGCGAATAATGACTTAGCTGATAGTGCCACGCTGATCAAGAGCGGAGAAATTTACATGTTACTTCACTCGAGAAGTTAGGGGCGCCCAATATGGAACATATACACCTGCGCGTACATTTTGCCGAGATAAGATGACGCATACGCGCATGTACCTATATTCTAACAACTGTTGTTATGATTTTCCGCTTCGTTACATGTTAATGTAATATCGTTTGATATAAGTACGCCGGTATATTTTGTATGCTCGTAGATATATTATGCGATTAACTCGCTTTCTTACGATTACGTTCTGTGTGAGCAATTCCAGGCACTATGTTGCAAACCATAACGTGCAGATTATAAAAAAGGTGCGAGCATGATATAGCGTCTCGCCATAAATGCGTTATTGAGCAACGTATACTGATTTAGTATCAGATCGTGCGTGTGGAGATTAATGAAACCGGTAACTTCAGAGGATCGTCTCAAATAAGAATCACGCGAGCGCGAGATTATCATAGAAGTGTAGCAGAATTCCCGCTACTTTATTCGAGGGTTGCTTCAAGTTACGGAAGAAGCGAAAATTGTATAGTGTGCGCGTGAAATCTCGAGTGGCAGTGCCAATCGGCGAAGGATAACAAATGGATGACATCGTTGAGTAACAGTGGCGGAAAGATAAGATCTCCCTGTCGTTTTACGCAACAGGAACATATATGAGAGGAGATCTCTTATGATAATCGAAGCGCCCATGATCTCTCATGGATTTGTATTCACGATAAGCCGCTTGCACGGATATGAATTAGAGGGTAAAATTGATAGGAAATTCAATAGTCGGTAAATAATGTGCACCATAAATTCTGTAATCGGTGGTACACTGAATATACCATTTAAAGTCGGTGGTCGTACGCGTAAGATATAAATACAGCTCTTTTGAGGATAGGCGCCGCGGTCGTCATATCATGGATCCACGTGGGATAGCTTTGTGCAATTATACGTCTTTTGCCAAGAATTATTTTAGCTACCAAATCTTTGACGGCCAAAATACATTAATTATCATTAATAAATTATTTTAGAGAAATATTTGCAAGTCGTATACTATTTTCCAGTTTCAATGCGCAATATCAAAGCACAATATACAGTTGTGTTCGAACAGTTGTCAAAACAGTCCGCATGATGGTTCTTATTTTGTATGTTGCAGTTTAAGAACTTCTAGTGGTTATATCGATAGACGTATTTCAAATTCTTTATGGAAACGAGTTTTTTTTAAAAAGGAGGATCAAAGCTTTTAAAATTTTCCATCTTTGAGACAGAACAATCCACGCGTTGCAGCTATACTTTTCGATCCTCACCAGCGAATACGAAACGTTCATTTCCGAGATAACATTGTGAAATAGTCGCATTCTTTATGTAGCTATGATATTCTATTGGTTTGTTCTTTATATAACGCAGATTGGAAGCGTCAAACTGGGAACGTGCACGTAGCGACATGTTGTGTCACGTCGTATTGACTATCGAATGGATAGCAAGGTGTGGTAGAGACGGAGGTTACCAGCTCTCAATACAAGCGCATCGGATGCGCACGGGATGTGCAATTCTTATGCAAACTGGCAGCGGTCCAAGCCTCGGTATTACGAGGTGTCAGTTGTGTCACCTCCCGAGACCCTCTACTCGATTTGAGTAGACTCAACCCACGACGTGCTTCGTTTCGTATCTGGATTGCCTCTCTCGTTTCTTTTACGCTTCTGTCTTCCTTCTTTCATTCCCTCTCTCTCTTTCTTTTTTTTTCTATCGCTCGCAATTTTCCACCTTTCGCATTTACCTTGCACTGAGACAACTCCTCGTACCTTCTCACAAGATACGAGTATAAACAAATACGCGTGGATAACAACTATGAGGTACGTGAATAAACGAATGCACGCACCGTCCAGACTTACTTTTAAAGGTGCAAGCGGCAACGTTTGGTATTCTGAAAAATTATATTTTTTTATCTCTTATATACGGTATAACGAAGAATTTCCATTCATCCTCAACTCGGGGATTTGAGGAGATTGAAACTTTTTTAAATCTAAACATAAAATTTTTAAGCTTTCGCATTTGCACTACTTTGAATTTTTTGTTATAATGTACCTAGAAAAAAGAAATTCGCTTGTAACTATGTAAATATGCTAATTTTATTCTTATTTTAAATTATAAGTTTATCATTTCTTCTTTTGTATGTAATATATCAAAGAATGTTAATTTCAAATGATAAATCTAACAAGTAGCCGTGAATTATAATCTTAATACTAAAATTCAACATTATAACTAGCGTAGCGCACTCACACGTGTATATTTATAGCAAGATAAATATTCGTATGCGCGAGGAATAGTTCCACATTTACGTTCGTTTAATCGCGATGTTGTCGGGGAGAAAGGCCACTTATCAGAACTCGCGAGAGCCTCGTATCCCCCTTAAGCCGGCTCCCACGCGTTGTGAATTAGGGACGACGTTACTACGATATAGCAGGCCTCGCGTTGTCCTGTTAACCCATTAACCCTCGCAGGGCGGCCTCGTTAACCCGCCCCTTAGCAGTTGTTCGCCGGCTACTTTCAAGTTATGATCGTCCGGTCACGTTTTCCTCGGCCTCCGTGGGATCTCGCACAGCTGAGTCCGCTATGAATGCGAGATCCGCGAGTACGCGTGTCTTCGAAATCGTGGGAGTTGACGCGTATACGCTAATCTTCGATTCCATGAGCGTAAACCCGTGTGTAGACGTGCACTCGGAGACAGAAATGCGTGAATGCGGTTTGAAATTCATAGAAATAACAACGCTCGCGCCAAAAGAGACTTATGCATAATGCGAGAGTTTATCGTTGAAAGCATTCCCGCACAGCCGTAATCTCACCACGATATATTCTTTTTGCGTGCGAGTAAAAAGAATATAAACGACCTAACATTGTACCGAAGGTGTGTCGCGTTTGTTAATACATTACATGGGGTTTCAGTGCTCATGTCGCATGATCGTAATCTGTTGACGAAAATAGAAAAAGAATGTTACACGGAGTACTCTTATATCATCGCTTCTTTTAGCTTTTATATAAATAATACAAGAGGAAGCTTAATTATAAACTAATTATGAACAACTAAAAAGAATGTTTTACGAAAACAACACAATATAAGATCTTTAGATAACTTTCAAATTATCTTATATTTTATGTATGAGAAGGAATGATATTTCTTCTTCAAGTACCATTATGAGATACTTCTCTCTCTCTCTCTCTCTCGCAACAATATTTAAACTGGTACTATGATCATTTACTAAAAGCTATATCTCCATGCAGAAATACGAAGTTTATTGGTTTAGAACTTACTCTAGAATTTCCTTTCTACCCCTTATTTTCTTCTGCTCTTTCTTTAGGTAATAACTATAGAATCTACGTATACAATGCTTTATTAACATACTTAAAGTAAATTCACTAAAGATCAGTTTAATATGAAAAGTCATTCTGGACGAAGCCTTCTCTCTTCTCTATATTGTTAAATGTCGTTAATTGAACATTAAAAGTATACCATATATTTTACGTACTTTTTAATAAAATGAAAAAGTATGAAAAAATTACAGCTTTTTTTATAACGTATTTGAAAGTAATACTTATAAAAAGTTCGACGGCACTTTAAAACCTAAATCAGAAATTAATTCAATAAGAAATAAACATGTTTTTACAAAATGAAGATAAAATAAAAAAAATTTATTTAAACTGTAATTATACTGTTAAATATAAATATTGACTTTTTTTATATTGAACTTTCATATTAATATAACATTTATTTTTCTATGGAAAATATAAATTTCCAATTCCAGTCACTTTTTACAAAAATTATGCACCTGATATATAATATATTCCTAAAATAAAAACTATAATAATAAACTTTATAAAATATTATTTATTCGTTGTTGCCTAAAGATAGTGTAAAAAAACTCTATAGTTACAATTTATTTACAAATATTTTACACATCATGCTCGTTCATAAGATATAGTCTTACTATACCTTGAGGTAGAAATGCAGGAACATTTGTATGAAATATTAAAGTACCGATGATTGCTCTCCGTCGTCAGCGATGTGTAGTAAGACGCATCTCCCTATATATTCTGTTCTATAGGTTCAACTCATGTGACACATAATAGGACGTGATGTACACAGTATCTATTTTGATCTATGTATCTATTTGATAGCTATATAATGCCACATATCTATCACATGCGGTACGTGATAGGATATTCGCTTTCACTGATAATGCTGAGGTATACAGGATAGACTGAGAATGAGCTCTATATTAAGCAAATGAGACCGAATTAGCTTTCCAGTGTGATATTGCATTCATATTATATGCATAACAGTGATATATATGACTTATTCGTGGTAATGCACATCGATATAAATTATAATCCGAATATTGTATCAGTCGCGTTTGCTACACTCGGTAATTGCGCAATCTGAAGCACAGACATCAACGTACCCAAATTTCACGATTTTCAATCAAGTAGGATTTATTCTACAATAAATTAATCTGCGATTTTTTCTTATGCGCGCGCTTTGGAATTGTTTAATATAACATCAATTTTTGCCACATGTGTCTATAGCGTATGTATTTCAAAATTATTGTTACTTTTGTTTGTTACTAATTTCAATTAAATATTTAAAAAAATTTTGGTTTATTTTTTTGTTTAAGGTGTTATACATATTATGGAATAACTATTGCTGGAAAAATACGATAATTTTATACTTAAATTACAGATAAAATTAGTATAAGACTATCAACGAAGATATGCATTTAACAACAAATTTATTTGCGATCTACGATTTATGCCTTTTAAATCCAGAAACTTAGAGCCGACTGCAATGTTATTGAGATCGCGAATCCGTGCGCGTGCCTCTACATATCACTGGTATACGAACGGCTTGCTGCGAGTTCCGTGGGGAACAATGGGTTATAACGATCCGCAGCCTAAAGGAATTAATAGCCTTGGAGTGCCCTTCCTTCCTCATGGATCCTCTTTCCCTTATACGCTACCTTCGGCACGATTAGGTATCCACGAGGGAGTCGAACCGATTGGAAATCCTTGCCTGCGGAGTCGATGCCGCATAGGATGGGCAAGGTACATTATGTAAATCGCCGGGATAACTAGGTAATTAAAGTACGGGAATAAACTACCAACGCTCGAATTCCGCTGCAACTTCGTTCCATTTTGCAGTTTCTCCTGCGCCTTGGTATGCGCTCCAAGGTTGCGTTCCTTTTCTTCCTACTCGCTCTATTCTATCGCGTAGATAATTGTTTTTTTTTTTTTTCATTTTGTTATCGAAATTTATCGATGAGAAAATGGGAGAAACGCTCTATTATTTTTTGAGCTTTTCCATTGAGTTCTTAATAATGATCGAGATGTTCAAAGGTGAAAAAGATTGAAAATGTCCTGAACTGGCGATCATCGCTAGCGAAAAGGAAAGGGATGGGCCAAGTGGTTTGAAATCGTTAAAATGCCGTTGGCAACGGAAACTACCTGGGACCAGAAAAGGCAGTTTGAGAAATCCTAAATTCTGGTCGGAGTACCGATTAAAGAGATCGGTTTACGCCGCGTGAATAAGAATTAGACCCCCTGACTGCCGGTCCCTTCGTCGCAAGAGATCTGGTACATGCTGAATAGCCCGCTGTATTATATATAATATAATTCACAGTGAATATTGATACTGGCACGTGCTTTAACTTTGAAAGCGTAGAAAATTGAATATAACGTTGTTTCGCATAAATGAAAATAAATCAGTTGCTTCTAATCGCATTTATCTTATGCGTTTTGGAATAATGGAAGAGAGAAGGAAAATTATCTATTTTCTTTCCTTAAAAATGTGTAATTCTTTTTTATTAATTCATATAACGAGATACGTACGCTTTTCGATGATATTAATGTAAACGAATGTTTACGTTATGTTTATATGAAGCTTGCGGGATATCTTCATTTCTCTCTCAGTGTGAAAAGCATGTTTATTTTATGTGTAAATATTAATATTACGCAGTGATATTTGCATTAAACTGCGGCGATTTCCACAGATGAAAATTAATCAATTGTACGCATATAAGAAACATTTGATTGTAATATGCACTTAATGAAATAACGACGAATTTACGATTCTATATTGTTATGATGTAGTATATTAAATAGCTTTAAATAGTTGAAATTGCGAAATAAATGTAGACATAGTTTATATACGTGTTTTTCGACATATAATTCTAACGTATACAATTTGTATTATGTGGTGACACGCTTTACTAGAGGTGTTTACAAAGTGTGCTAATTTATTGCTACGTTGATGCTTACATTTCGCTTCTTTTTTTAGCTTAATAGTTTGTCGAATGATTTTCCATCGTTAATAAATGTATCAGCGTAACATTTACATTTGTTGTTGCAATGAGCACATGCTTCCTCGCAGAATCTCGTTCCATTAATTATTCTTTTAATCACGTTAAGCGCATTACGAAATCAGATAATCACGCGCATGTTAGCGTCCTATTATCCTTGAGCCCTTATAATTTCCGTTTACAATTTATTTGCTCGAAACTAGATAACGTGTGTGTGTGTGTGTGTGTGTGTGTGTGTGTGTGTGTGTGTGTGTGTAAGTAATTCTCGGTGCAAAAAATATCGATATCAAATTTGCCTTTTTCTGTCGAATAGATCCTAATGCACGTATCGCATCTGGATGACTCGTGAGAAAATCGGTACTACTCGCGGAACAACAGTAATCCGACCGTTTGGACACGGTGATTATCAACGAATATCAGGCCACGTCAAGCATCACCACGGATATTAACGTTACGCAAAATCCCGAGAGTATAATCGTTCGGTCCTCACGGAGATTTCATCATTGTTTGCATTTTCGGCCAGTCATGGAAGGGTCAATTCCATGGAATATCGGGTGTGTTTGCCTCATGCTGATTATTCCCAAAGCACTACTGACCATCGCTTTTCACTCTGCTTCTGTCCTCCTATTTTCTCTCTCTCACTCTACATCTCTTTGTCCCTCTCATTATCGCTCATAATTTCTCTCTTCGATCTGTACTTCTCTTCTCGCTCTGCCCAATACAGCCCACGTTCGATGACTATGCAAATAGCAAGCGCCGCATATTGAATATGTCCTGTATTCGATCCGTCGCTGATGCACGTCTATAATTCGATACGTGTATATACGGTAACGTTGAGTACATATCGCGGGATTACTCCGATCTGGCGGTTTTTTGTTTTTCGGTTTTATCGAACCTGTGCAGAATAATATATAATATAGAAACATAGTATTTTTATGAATGCGTTGAGCTTTTTTTTGGATGACTGATCACACGATGTATTATAGATTTGATAACGTTGAAGTATCGCAAATTACCGGCGGATATATTTATCTTATGTAACTGCATTTTAATTAATTAAATAAAAAACTTGTGGTAGCATAAAAATAAATATGGCGGACGGTAGTAGTATTCCATTTATAAACGAATGATAAGACACTTTTTTTCATCGGTACGTAAAATGTCGTAAAGTATTAATGAAAATTCGCTCAACGTCCGGCACATATGTCTGTTATAGCACGATGCACGTGCACTGGGGCAGTCGGTTGAGCTCAGTGCATGTATAGAAGACAGAAAATTAAATGTTTTTATTGTGACTCTACAGATCAAGAAAAAAAAAATAATTAATAGTTATTGTTTGCACAAAAGTAAAAGATTTATTTGCATAAACTGTGAAAAACATTTTTTTATTTACGTATAGATTGGAAAACAATTTGTAATCAAGTTTGTGATTATTTTTACATTATTCTTGTTAATGCATTAACGTGGAAAGAAATAAAAAGAATTGAAGAATAGATTATTAATGACGAGCGAAATATTACGATATAAGTACGATTAATAAGGTACCGTAGTAACGAAATAAGGGATTGTCAACGAAAATGTTAATAACAAAACATTTTGCTCGGTGTTACGAGTAAACAACGAGAAAAGAGTGGGTTTTCTAATCGAGCCTTTGGCTTAAAATGCACGAGTATTGAAAGTGCTTTTCGCTAGCTGCTTTTAAAACTCATAAATATGCAACGTTGCAAAATAGGATGTAAGGGAATTAGACACGGCGAAGGAAGAAGAAAACGGAGGACAGCTTCGTACGTAACGCAAACGATGGCTTCGCGAATATATCTAGTTTCGAAGTACCATTTCTTTAATTGCATGGGAACCATGGCAACTGGCCATGGTGCTGTTGTCCGGTGTGGAAAACACTATCCCGCTGTCGTCTTCTCTTTTCACAGAGAGAAACGGCCATTCGTTTAAATTGCCTTTGTACTAGGAGATGTAACGTTTCGCGAGATTTAAAACATACCGATTTGGTGATCCATGTGTTCCGGACGCAATTCTTTCAAGTTGCGAAACCTTAAGCTCCGAATAACAAATTCTTTTTAACAGCCGCGTCGGACTTTCTTTATCGCCGTCGAAGTAAAAATTCTCGTAAGTAGCCAATATACGATAGCTTGACGTTAATAGGTATATATACAGAATCCATCGCGCCGCCTCATATATAAAATATATCATGTGAATCTTTTATCTCTCTCTCTCAGTTGCACCATATCGTCATAATATCCCTTGCGGCGAGTAAGCGTGCTCTAGCGAACAGGTCAGATTATTAATTTCTAATACTCCGCAAAGCAACGCTGCAGTAGATAAAGATAAATCTAACGTAAATAACCCAAGATAACCCTAAAGAACCCTATTATAGCATTTATCAATTCGATAAGCCTCTCATCTGCGTGAGATATATCAGAATCTGGAATCTCGTAGAGACTACATGTAGGAATTAAACATTTATGGTGATCGACATCGCATTAACGTAGCTCGGTTAAATTCAACAGAAGGAATGCTTTTTTCGATTTGAATTTTTAGTTGAGCTTTTAGAAATTCGGCAGAATCGCGCGATTTTTTTACGGCGGATAACATGACCGATCGATTGAAATTTTATCAACGCAAGGATTGCGCGTTTGCATGAGTAATATCGACATAAACATCATCGGGATATCAGTCGGTAGGAGTCAACGGAAAAAAAAAAAAAGAAATAGGTGTACGTTACACCGCAGCTGCATGTGCACGACCGCGATCGGCGCAACACAATTCACCGTGCATGGCGGTACATTCGCGTGGCACTCCAATACATCAACAACGGCAATTTTTAGACGGCACGGCGGAGGAGGGTTCAGGCGGTTTTTGATGCATCGCCGTAATATTGGCGATACATTAATTCAAGGCGAATGGGAAATATATCAGTCGACCACATAATTTTCGAGCGCCCGAGTTCCCAAGCTGCTGTCCCAGTTCCCAACGTGTTCCCGTCTGCCGGCGGACTTTTATCGAACGTGGTGCCAACGTGTGTTCACGCAGAACGTCCCTATTCTGATATGATCTATGACGGCGACGACCCTTGTCGGCGATGCCCACGCGAATCAAACGCGCACCAAAAATGTTTGGCCGTCTATTTCTAAGCATCGTTACTCGTCAGGTTGAATGACAGTTTTTGTCAGTTCGATACGATACTCCGACCTGGTAAAAAGCCGCTGTTTAGTTTCCCATGGGTGTCGCGTTCGATACTTTTTGTCATGTAGTGAATAATGTAATTTTTTTACATAGCGAATAGTATAACTTTTGTTCTTTACACTCGGGACACGTGGATCAAGCCACGCGGAATTAATCTGGAAAATTGTGGATTGAAATTACTGCGAATTCTCTCGGTTATAAAATCTCAACGCAATGCGTGCTGAAAAATCGCGTCTCCTAACACGTTAATGTTCACATTTTGCATCGAACTGTTGATTGCGAGCGTTATTGTTTTTCGAGTCATATATTCTGGCGACGGTGCATCATAGTTTGCATTTTACGCTGAATTCATTACCGGCGCAATTGCGTTTGTAAAAATGATCGGTTTTAAATTGTATACGTGTGAATTTATGATTCGCCGCGTTTCATTAAATCTTAGCATTCCAGTGCTATTTACGCAAATGGACTTTATCATTTGTAAACATAAATTGCCTCTCTTGAGCCGGAGATACATATAAAACGATATACCTACAGTAATGCCTGGTAGTTTTTACAGCCGTGCGGGTCGCGCGCGATTATCCACGCCTCCGGCAACTGCCTAAAGAGCTAATCCACGAAGTGAGAAAGTTACTGGCCTGCCGTAAAGGCTGTGCATTAGGAACGCGGCCGCTTAGTAGTCGCAAATGTAACTGAACTTTAATGCGTGAGGATCTGCAGATATCGTAAATTACGAAACACACTGCCAAGGTTTTGCGAAGGTCGAAATACGGAACAAACTTTGTTTCAAGTATCTTCCGAGAAAGTTATAAACGCGCTACGATGAAAAACCAAGTGAATTTGATCACTATGACGTTGGGACATGCAGAGTTATCATTCATTTGGAGACTTTTGTAAATTATCGCATATATGTAAAATTACGTATAAATGACGTATGGAAATTCGCATATTCATAACCATTAATCACTTATTGACTTGCTAATTGACTGTATTTCATATTTGATATATTTATTAACTGATATCCAATCCGCAACACGTGTATTTGAGGCGTGGATTATCGCATTAGATATGTCGAAAATTCATTATTTTATTACTATATTATTGTCGTTAATAATATATTACTCTGACGAGTTATCTTCTTATCAAACTGTACTGTAAATGCATACCTATATATTTTTCGACTTTCGACACATATGGTTCTACTCATATAAACTTAAGTATATTCTCATTTCCCAAATTAATTAAACATCAGAATCTAGCAGTAATTTCGTTGAGTGCACGGAATTACTTCTTCGATGCGCGGTTGTAAATTTGGATTTACCCTGGGTTATAAATTTCACAACGCGACAATCTCTCGCCTTAATCCAAGATCTGTACACGTTCTGGCAAAATCGTAAACTACACACTAGGGTATAACAAACCCAAGCATTTCTATATGTATCATACGTCTTCCTATTTTTTACAGACATAATTACTTGCATGAAGAGATA
This sequence comes from Cyphomyrmex costatus, assembly GCF_001594065.2. Taxonomy (NCBI): domain Eukaryota; kingdom Metazoa; phylum Arthropoda; class Insecta; order Hymenoptera; family Formicidae; genus Cyphomyrmex; species Cyphomyrmex costatus. Next base: position 2,767,849 of record NW_017278534.1, on the reverse strand, counting down.
TTTTTCAAGTCTGTTTTAGGTAATATGAAGTTAAACACTCACAGAGCGCAATTTTAAAGAGTAAACGTGTCAGTCTTTCTATGTGTTCAGAAGAGTCTGAACACATTCTAGTCTTACATATAACTCTCTTTTTTCCTTTCTGTATATATTGTTTGACACACGAGCTTTAAGTGGCCACAGCACTTCATGGTATACTTATTTAATTAAAAAATCTCATCTTAGGAAAGCAAAATGAAAGTTTTTCCTATAAGCCTTAAAGTTTATTAATTTTACATTTATCTATTTTATAAGGGTAAATGTAAATTTAACTCTGTACAACTATTAAAAAATATAACTATGAAAATAGAATCTGTCTGGAGTGTTTTGAACACCCCGCTTACCTACTTAAAGATTAAGTGCATTATGAAATTTGATTATCTTAAACGAGATGTTAACCTCAGCTTGACGTCACATCCTTCCGCGAAGTCTTTAAGTGCAGCTCCGGTTCGCGCGGTTGAGTTGAACTGCAAATGTAATGAGCTGGTTAATACGGTGTTTGTTAAGACGGTCATATAGAATCGAACACTCCGACGTGTTTACCGTATTCTATCATGTTTTTCGGCGACCTGCTTCCAAACAACCTTCCAAACCGGAAATAGCCGAAGTGGAATTTTTGAGTCTTGAATTACAAGCTACTTCGAAAGTAGAAGCTAGTTAACTGCGTAACAGGGAGATACGCTCTTTCTATCGTTGCCTAACCGATAGTTGTATCTTTTTCCGTTTGCGAACGAACCCTGTTAATTTTTTCTTTAAAGAAATCCACAAGAATATCAAACACACGAAATGCACGTTATATAAGTATAATACTACAGAATCGCTTTTTCAAACACATTTGAAGAATAATTTTGGTTAATATATTCTAAAAAGTCAGGCGCAAAACAATAATCATCGGAACGGAAGATATTCATCACTTAAGATCTGATTATTCTGATGGTTATTATTCTAATGTAATCACATTGTTGTCACTATCTTTCTCTTTTTTTTTCATAAGAATGCAATCGACAGTGATTCCTACGTTTGTTCAAGAGCGTGACAGATGCCTGCGCGTCTCTAAAGGCATCTTATACGAACGATGAGGTCTCGTGTAGGTGCACCCTTGTCGACGTGTCCTATCGACGTGAACCTATAAACCCAAGCTGGCCGGAGATAATATCGGGAATCCCTTTTCCAGACTTCTCTCGCGTTTCCCTCTCGTCGCTGAGGCTTCATCCCCTCGTCGTCTTCTCGAGTGCCTATATATCAGAGGAGTCCTCGAGAACGCAGTGGATTTTCCTCGGGGTAAAAGCGAATAAGGGTCACGAGAGCTCTACGCCGATATGATTCCAGGACCGATTCCTTTCTTGGCGATCGATGTTCGTAAAATCTGCGCCACCGTCAACGATCTGCATTTGTATGCGCAAGAAGAAACTCTTGGACCGGCCGCAGAGCCGTGAGAGAGTAGAAATTGCATGCTGCTGTCAGGACAGTAAAAATATTTGTATGCTACCCAAAATTGATTTCTACGGTCCAAATGTTATTGCAATACCATCGGAAATTTCATCTGTCGTGCAATATTTAAGATTATGCCAGTTTTTGTAGCTACATGTTTTATAATCGATCATCGCATAGAGATAAAATTACGAACACTATGCACTAAAAATTACGAAAAGATGAAGAGTAAATTGAATGAAGATTAAAGGTAGTCTACATGGTTAGAAACAGAAATTAACTTACTTTTTCGTATTATTATTATTTATAAACTTTTTCAAATTCTGATTTTTTAATGTACTATTGTTATATCCATTGCAATGATTTATTAATAATATGTCTTGTTTTAATTTCCGTTAAATTTTACTGTGTTGCTCGCGATTTTCTTATGCGTAACATTTCTCTTTTTCTCCTCGAGAGAGATCACCATCCTAAAAAGGTAGAACACGTCTTAAATGCTGAAATTTCTACCAGATGGATCTGATACTACAGTATTGGTTGAAGCGTTATTAACTTTCATCGAATGCCGGAAATTCTTCCTCATACTCTGAAAAGATTTAAGCACGCCCTGATTTAAGTGTACTATGCTGCACATTGCATCTTCTGCGATGCTTTCTCTCCCTCCTTCTCTCTCCCCCTCCCTCCCTCTTTCTCTTTCTCTTACTTATTCTTGAGAAATTTCTTTATTCAAAAATGTCCAATAGAGAAAGAGAGGTGCTCAATAAAGTCATAACTATGTGTGTTTCGATGAGCAATTTTTACCAAGCAATATTAATATATTATATTAATATTGCTTGATAATTTAGACATTATTTTAACAGCTCTATTGTGTACGCGTCAGTATGCAAATGCACACGAATATATTTTCCGTTTAATTAAGCAATAACAGTACATCATTAAAAAAGTAAGGAAATTAAAAAAGTGAATATTATTTTCCACCATTTTTTATTCTTGTGAACTTTTTTCCAACTGATTACTTTTACAAATTATTAACTAGAAAATTAAATCAAGTGTGTTAATTTAAAATTGCTTTAATTAAATTCGTGCGATTTTATTAATTACGTGTGATTTTCATTTGCCTAAATAATAGTGCATCACGATGATACGGATTTTCTAAAGAGCTTCGTCATACTCGCCGATGTCGTTTGAATATTTAAAGATATTTCTGCTGGGACACTGCTGGCAACGCTTTCTCCATGTTAGCAACGCAACAAATCGATATCAATGCCCGCCCCATTCTCGAATTTGTTGTATGCCGCACGCGATTCTTGAAATCCGCGCTTGGTGACATCGAGCGGAAGTGCGTCTGAACGCAGCTCGGGGACGAAGATCCTTTTTTCGCCAGTCGTGACTCTTTTGCGTCGAGGCGACTACCATTCATCCTTTTGTTTTTTTTTTTCGTGCACGTGTTACAAATTGACCCCATACCTCATACTAGAGCCATTGCCGCGCGCGACCGTGGTTGCACTCAAGCTGACGTGAAATACCGTGTGTGCCGCTTGTGTAGTTACAAGCACACACGCTGTCCATTACTTGCGGTTTGCACCTCGAGAATTAATTAGCGACATTAATACACGCGGATACGTGTATCATCGAGTACCAATAAAATCGTACACGCTCGTCGTGCTGCTGTAAGATTGAATCCTTATAATTAAATCCACCTTTATATAATATATATAATAAACGAGATAATCATTCTAACAACCTACGAAAAGGTTCAATATTCAGTTAAATTAATTGAATATATATATATATACATATATATACACCAACGGGGTATTCTAATGTAATTTTCTTGATACATTCTGTGTAGCATCAATTTTCCGGATTATCCTCTAAGCTCTTCCACTGCGTATGCAGTATGTCATGATCTTTGCAAGTACTATATGTACAGTGTGTAGTACACTAGTGCAGTAAATTGGTTGTCAGATTGCTCAGGTATCTACTGAGTATCAAGCTTTTAGTGAGTCCATTTAGGATCCCTCAGAAACAGAGTAAGCCTTGTATGAAATCTATTAGTGAAATCTGTCAGTGTAAACTTTGTATTAAAGGTACTTTATTATTAAGCCACGCATTTGGATTTAATCAGAAGAACTTGTCGGAATACAAATCTCATTTAATAATCGAATATTTTCAATCCTCCAACACGAATATTAAATATTTAAATAAACGTGACAATCTGCACATACATTATATTACTCGTACTAATAACAAATGTATATCTATGTGATATGTATTGTATGCAGCGCGCGCGAATGAAATCACATTACGCCACTATTGTAGCGTAAAGCTTCACGTACCATTCATCTCACGAAATGTAGATACGCTCGCGTCCACTACATATAAAAATTAATAAATGCAAAACACATATAAATTACAAGCACGTTTCCGCTGTACATGATACGCTTGACTGTTCAAATTGAGTGCTTCTCAACTTTCTTCGACGCAAGCACAATGTGTTGTCTACAAAGTTTCATCGTATTTTCATTGTGTCAGTCATTGCTCCAGTTTCTTTCCTCTTGCGCTCGTCCAACACAAATTGCAGCAAGCTAAAATTTTAATATTCTTACGTGCTTTGCGTTCCCAGTGATGCAGAATAAAATATGGAAACGTTCCGAGATTAAAAAATTCGCTTGAAATTTTTATAAGTCGTAAAAAAGCAAACTACCTTTTGGTAATTAAGAGATCACAAGAATATAAGTTAATTGTAGCTTATCGCGCAACAAGAATTTTATTAAGCATAAATGTGGTTGTTAATTACGAATAGAAGTCTTCCGTAAAGAATGCCATCCTCGACTTAATTATAAATTTATTTATTTATAGTTTAGAAATTTTTGGCTTAATTATAACTTAATATTTATGATTTAAGTAATTAAATAAAATTAATGTAATTATAAAGTAGTAAAAATAAATTCATATTTGATAGCAATTTTAAAGAGTACTTCTATTTATTATAGCATACCATATATAGTAGTGTCACATAGTATATCTTGCAAGATAAATTTGTGTAACTTTTACACATATTTTTCTTATCAAAGCGAAATATTTACTTTGATAAGTTTAAGGGAAAATTTTTTTTAAATATAAAATCTCTTCTTAACAAAGAGAGAGTATAATTTTTCTTTGGACAAGTTAGCACATTAAAGTTAAATACTTTGCTTCGCTAAGAAAAATATTTATAATAATCGCAATTTTATTTTTTAAAATAAATTTATTATTCTGTAACAATAACAGAACTTTGTATTAATAAAGTATTATTTAAAACTGGTATCAACTAGTTTTTAGATCTTGTTTTTTCGGAATAAATAAGTATAATTATAAAATTTTGCTGTTGCGGTTTACTTTGTGATCGTTGCTTACAAAGCTGTATCGAAATACAATTTTCATAAAACATCCATGAGACACTTGTTTATCACCATGTATATATAGCTCTTGATTTACAATCCACGTAATTCATTACTTCTGGAATGTCGTTATATAAACGTTCACGAAGTTGTTTTTACTTCGAAAATCTTTTGGATTCTACAAAATATGGCCGACGAGCTTGACATTACGTGCATGCACGTACTATTACATGGAATTGGTAAACGGACTCGTGCGATTCGCGCATTAACGCATAGACGAGTGAAGTACTGCGTTAACCCGAACGGGTGAAGGTACACAGCCTCGATCTAGGAACATGTCATGTGTCTCTCGTTACAAGCTGCTATCTTCTGCATCGTTTTACGTTTATGACACGTCCTCGTTATCCGTTTAGATTTATTCAGATTGCGATGTAGCGTGACTTCATTGCGCGACTACAAAAATTATATGTATTGCAAAAAATTGTAATCTCTCTCGATATACAAGAAAATCTATTTATACCTGACATGTACATTGCCACATCTTGTCGTGTAAACAATTGTATATATTCGAGGAAGGTAACATAGAAAATAATTTACAACTCGAAAAATAGGATTTTCGATTCTTTCTGATAAAAATTTATATATACATACGTACGTTACGTATATATGTACATCTATATGTAATATAGCGATAAGCGTTTTTTCATTAAATATATACACAATGTATACATAAGTAATATATGTTTTTATACTATTTTTTTAAATTTTTTTTTTAAGTAACTTCGCAATATTTTCTGGACGATAATTCTTCTGCTTAATTATTGCATACTCATCCAAATATAATAAGTGTTTATTCGATGAAAAGAGAGGCAAATGCAAATGATTATTTAGCTAAGAATGGTCGTTGCAAACTCAAGAGAAGCATACACACAACACGTTTTCGTTCTTCAAAGTGCACATGAAGAGTACTGAGATTGAAAACATTCCTCTAAATCGAAGGGGGTGAAGTGCTTGCTTCCAACATTTACTTTCCATTGGGAAGTTCGACAATTGGCGACAAAGAGGTCGGGGTGCGTTATTTATTTCACTAAGTGCTCTCGATCGTTCGTTACTTGGCTCTGGCTCTCGTTCACTCGCGAAAATTTATAGTCGCATGCTACGTGTAACTCACAGATCCCACGCACCGGCAGGGGGAAGCAATGGACCTTGCAACCTCGATGGAAAACGCGAAAATTCTCAGCGCGTTTGGTAAAACACGTAGGAAATATAACATGGAGCCGGTAAATTCGCGTAAAAATGTAGTGATATTTTTTACCATAGGAGGCGTGTGTTATCAAGTTTTATTACCTCACATATCCAAATCTTGTGCTTTGTTTCAATTTGAGTATATTTAATAAGTTTTTTAGTTTCAAGAGGAGTAAACTTATGAAACAATTTATTAACTTGTTCTTATGTATAGTATGTATGTAGATTATAAAAATATTATTAACATACATTTTTATATTAATATAAATATATTAATATAAATTTATTATAAAAGAACAGTTATATATTTTCTTCGAATATATGCGAAAATTTTATTGAAGAAAACTTGTATTGCGTATAAGGAAATTCTATTCATAGCAGGTTCTTCGCTCAGAACAGAACGCCGCAATTCTCCACGATGTCGTGAGCCCTCGAGGTATCCACTATCCATGCCGACTGTCTTACCTACATAACACGAATCGACCTTTATGGCCGACTCTAATGATCGGCAATGCCGACGTTCTCCTATGGACGATCGTTTTTGTCACGCTGAAGATAGGATTTTCACTTACATATACGCAAACGAGACTGCTACAGTCACAGGGAACTGAAGGAACTGAAGTAGATGTGTGCGAACAGTGATGTATATAATTTTCCCGAGAACCTTAACATTAACAAATATCAGAAGAAAAGTTTTATTCCAAATGTTAGTACTTACAACGGGTACATTATGAAAGTTACTACATAAATATAAAATGTTTTTATTGAGGTATTTAAAAATTTAATTATAGGTACAGATTTAAAAATAATTTTGTTAGAATTTTATTAAAATAATTATGCAAGACGCTTAAGTTGATTGCTCTCAAATGTTAAAACTTTTTGCAGCATTGATTATTGTGCTTTCATTTTTTCTATATATAATAATTATTTTAATAATAGAATAAAATTATTTTCAGATTTGCATTGATCTAAAGTTTTAAATACTTTAGTAAAATCATTCTTTTCATGTACTTATCTTATATTAAATCTGCTCTCAGCTTCTGTGATATCAACTTTTTTGTGATAGAGAGCTTATCGAAGTTATAATTTTTTACCCTTAATAAAGTTCATTCTTGGGGGAAAAATGCTTAATATCTTATTGTGGAAATATTTAGGAGGAATTCCAACGAATTTAGCGCCAAGTCTGTATGAGCGTTTCATTTGCTAAAGAATTTACATCGTCGCACTGATGTAATGCGTACTGCTGAATAGCGTAGTAAAGAGAAAGAGAGAGAGAGAGAGAGAGAGAGAGAGAGAGAGAGAGAGAGAGAGTAAGTTCTTCTTGAATGTATAGCCCCGATTTCGCTGGACATTTCTAGAATGCAGAATAGCAGAGACATTGTGACATTACGTCGTGTGCACCGGTTACAGAAGCGGGGAATTCTGTAATGACTTTACTCATCTGGCTTCCATTCTTGCATTTCCCACAGCGGCCAAGTACTTGCATTATTTTCACAGGTGCATAAATATGGTCAGAATATGTGCGCTCTTCACCGTCTGCAACTAATTGTGCAATATTTTTCGCTTGAAATGCACTTTGGTATCTTTTTGTTTTACAACGGAAAGAGACAAGTGTGGAAAGTACAAATTCTTTCGAAATTGTATCGTGAAAAAATACAGCTCATTACACGTATCGTAACGGATGTAACGTATCTTATCACAATTTAGCACACCTAATTAATTAAATCTTTTGTCCGTTTATTTTGTTGTGTTTATTATACCACACTTGATTGTTGATTAAATATAATCACATCATTGTTCATCCACATATTATATGTTTAATTTCACACATATATTCCGGTTATGAACTTCTATTCGCACATAATAACTGTCTTCACTGTTAGACTCTACGATTATCTTCGATAAACGCATAACCTTATTATTCCCACTAGAGAGAGAGAGAAAGAGTAACATGTGATGCTCTGTAAAATTATTCTAAATACTCAAGATTCAAAATATAAGCAGAAACAACGCATCGCGTATACTACAGGGTTCGTTCTGCATCGAACAATGGAGCATTATATCTACACGGCGCTCAAGCAGGTATAAAATGAGCGAATAGCAGAAAATTTAATAAGCCGCCCATGCGAACAACGTTTTCTCCCCGAGCCGAGATCGACTATTATCCAATCACCGCAGCATTCTCTATATCATGCATACGAGTTATGACTTAATCCGCTGGTTGCGAACGCTAAGTACCGAATCGCACGAGATAATGATTCCCCGATCGACGACGATCCACTTTTAGACTGCAGACAGGCGAGGCCGCTCGTATAATGCACGACGAACAACAGAGAAAGAGAGATAGAAGGAGTCTAACCATAACAGGGATGCGTTACGTAAAATACGCGCGGACGACGATACCGATCTTTCGGCCCGATCGAATCTTGAAACGAGGCTGAGAAACGAGGCTCTCGCTCCGATCTCGTGCGGACGCGCGCGCGTGCGGATCTCCCGGATCGTCCGAGCATATCGAAGTCTTCATGCTCGCGTGGCCCCTGGCTAGGAGACTCGCTAAACTCACCTCTAGGTAATTCGACGATTGACGGATAAGGGATCGGGAGTAACCGCGTCCGGACCCTAGCGCGGCTCTGCTTAGCGTCCCATCCCTTTCCTCTTCTTCTTTTCTTCCTATTCTTGTAACGTTCATAGTAGAGTCCTTATAGTTTCCCCTCGAGGGAATCGAAGTGCGCGAGAAAAACACGTGCGGAATCCGCCCACTTCCGTCGTATTTGGCCCCTCGGGCATGCCACAGCTGGTATTTAGAAGAAATCATGAATGAACGTTATATCGACGGTATACCTTTGATTGTACCTCGGGTGCGACTCTGATTCTAGGTCTGTGTTTTGTAGCTAAATTAGTTGTACACTTTTGGAATTTAAAGTGAAATGAATATATGTTGGTTCTCTACTGCAGCTTCGTGCAGAAATAAACAACGGATCTTTTGTTTTCCTTCAACGTGTCGTACGGGATTTATCGTTTTATCCGCGACAGATGGTATCAGTCGATAATTGGCTAAATCGCAAATGAAACGGTGCTGTAGCAGGAAACCGTACGTAGGGAAAGGGAGAAGGCGCGATATTGTCTCGCAATTACTCCGTCTGATCACGTGCCGCTGTCTTGTACGCTCTCACGATTTTTCATCGTTCGATTATCCTTGCGAGGATATTCATAGGGATATCCATGAGGCACTCCATGGAACAACGGAATTATAGATAATCGCTATCGCCGGAACGGGGCAAGGAAAACGAAGATTCACGTGAATGAAGAAACAACCTATGAAAAGACTGACATTCCAAGGATAAATTCTGCCAGGATTTTATCCGCAGGAACAAAATTATTCCAGCTCCAAGGCGGTGGAGCTATAATTGTAAGAATGATGTAGTTGACCCATGGAGTTACCTGAATAATTATGTTTTGCGTTAGACTAAACATACGTCATTCGAATGTACATACAGAATTTCGAATAAACGATAATAAATTGCCTAATAAATAAAACCGGTTTGTATTTGATTTCTCCGCGTGAAATGACACGCGGTACCGTAGGTCCAATCGCTCAACCGCGCTCATTACCGCGATGCCGCAGGGTTATTACGTCTCAGGAGAGACTTCATCGGACTTATCCGTTTTACGAAGGGAAACGTCAAATGCGACACATGCGCGCGTATTTGCTATATTTATCTATTTGCGATGCGTGAGGCGATGTGAATGACAGCCGGAGTGCCGGCGGTGACCGCCGCATGCAGTTGTAAGCATTCGGAAACAATTTAGCTGTAGCTTGAGAGTCGATCTCGAGGCGCTTCAATCGCGCGTGAAGGTGGTACACGTCCGACACGCATGCATCCAAGCGCTATGGGATGTTCGAGAATAGGAATGAGATGAATACGGTCATTATGAATACAGTGCTGCGTCAAACGCTGTTAGGAAGTCGCACGACGAGGTCGTTTGTTTCTCAAAAATTCATCTACACGAACATCTAACAATTATATGTGAATAAAAGTTTTCGTTGTATTATATAACCGGAATATATGTATGTGTGTGTGTGTGTGTGTGTGTGTGTGTGTGTGTGTGTGTGAAATGAAATGGATGAACAATAACGTAATTATATCTAATTAATAACGAAGCAGTGTGGCATGATTAAATATCAGAAACATAAATATGTGCTAATCGATATCATTGTATTAATTAGATTGGTTCTTTCAGGCGCAGTCGCTATGATACAATATTATCTTTTATTATATAAAAGTATCTTTTTTATTTGTATTTCTTCTTTTATTTATATTTCTTAACTAGCCTAGATTGTTAATTATACCGAGCACCCGAGGCGCTTCTTTCATATGGCGCACAAACAAGTGTAGATATGCGATTTCTCTAAAGCGAGAAATTAAATTTAATGCTATCCACTTTTTTCCCTATAATAATAACTTTTCTTGCGAGCAGCCTTGCGGTATTATTTTCTCGAGAGGGTAGCGATGTTCTTCTTTCGATCGTGACTGATCTACCATGCTTCCTCTTCCACGTCCCGCCGTCGACACGTGCTCTTCTTTAGACGAGCGGCTTCGTTCCTCCTTCGGTCTTGGGTCATTGCATCTTTCACGTTGGAACGGTGCCGTAAAACGTTGGAAGAAACGCGGAAAAACGCAAGGCGAATGCGGCGCACGTGCGGATAAGCACGCTCGGAAAATATTTTCGATCGTCCCTAGAGTTTCGGTCTTGATACGAGCTGTCTGCCCATTTTCTAACTTACACCGTAGTTTAATAATCGGCGAAACGTGCCGGCGTACCTTCATCACGATCATGCCGGAGATTAACGCAACGCTGCGATGCGCTATCGGTCGTGCATTACCGTTATTCACCGATTAACGCTCGTTAATATTCATTATATTGACGCAACTTGTGGTTAAATAGATCGCCCGTCTCAGCCGTTGCGATGTGTAACGTTATTGTAAATACAGACACGCATTACCGACTCGCGCCTGATTAGAGGGAATAGAAACACGCGCTGCTGTGTTTCGCTGGCACGTAATTGATTTGGTGCATGGAGGTGGAATTTTTGCTATGAGCGACGCTGATAGGCGTATTACGATTAAGAGACTACGACTAAAGTGCCATTTACATTCCAGCCGCGAGTGGCCACGGGGTGTTTAAAACGGGGCGATAAAGGCTAACGTTTATTACCTATTACTGAGAAATATAGTAACCGGAAATAAAACCATTTGTATGTTCAACGTTCTGTACAGTATCGCGAGATATGATAATAGTTGTGTAGACTTGAACGTTAAGGAAAACTTGCCGTTAATTTGGGCCTTGATAGCTGGCGAAATGTAAAGACGCGAGGAAATGGCTCGTGAAAAATTCATATCGTTGGAAGCTTCTATCTTCGCTAGTATATCTATCTTTCATCTCCAATGCTGTATAAACCAATGAAGATATTTTCATTATTTTAAATTGCGTTAAATCCGAAAAAATTGTGTGAAAAATTCTGTAATTTTCTATCATTTTTTTTATCCAATTACGAATTTTAAATGTTATTATTTTCAAATCAAATGAATGACAAATTAAAAAATTAAATCCTGATTTACGTAAAATCAATCAGTTATATATTTTAATATTCTATTAATGAAATTTCTGTAAGTAATAATTTATAGCCATTTTTTAAATAGTAAGCAATAGAACTTTTAATTCCATGATCTTTTTTATCGTAAGATGAAAAATAAGTAGCGATTAAAAAGTTTTTTTTTAATTTTACGTAATCTGGCCAGAAATTTCATTCATATTAGAGATAGCTAAGCCATTTACAATAAATATCTCACGCATTTTGTGCGAGTCAATCCGTTCAGCATCAATGTGGTGGTCATGTATAGATGGGGGTATCTCGGCGCCGCGATAGGATGTTGGACATATCAAATTTAGTTTGACGACCGAACGGGGAATTTCAGTCGACAGGTTGTACAGCTAACGCAAACCACGTTTCTACTCCCCAAATGGCTTTGGTACTACGCGTATTAACGATTTAACGTCGCGTGTGGAATATTTACTTTCGACCACAGCGTGTGGGTAGGATCAAAATGTCGTAATGCGTTTGACCATAAAATTATTGTTCGTCCGCAATATTACGTTTAATTTCCTTTACCGCGGTCACGTTGCAATAAATTGACTACGCACGCAGTGGTCCCAATTTGCATGCGCTTCGATCATACCCTATTAACGGACGCCGTATCATTTGCGTCATGTGTTAAAAACAACTGTATATTACGAGCATTCGTTAAGAGAACGATTAAAAATACAACCGATGTGTGTGTGGAGATCAGTTTATTGGATGATGATTCGCTTGAATGTAGTAAATGCAAAATATAAATGGAATAATTAGTCTTCTTATACATAGACACGCAAATAATTCATGAGAGATGAAATTTTTGTCATATGGTAAATGTCCTATATTGAGCGAAAAGATTTAATGAGAAATATCTATATTGACTTCCAATCTAGATACTTCTCGCCGTACAAAATTACTGTACCGAAATATGCCACTTTTAAATCGAATAGCGTTGTTCTCTCTCATTTTCAATTAGCACCAGAACAGTATTAAAAGGAAATGTAATACTACTCTTGATTTTTAAGTAATTAAATATTCCCAGCAGCGCCAACTACAAAATTACCATCATTATTTCCAAATTTTACTAATATGTAAAGAGAAACAACGGCGATACCGCTCAATTAAGTTGCATTGATAAAACGCCACTTGTCGACAATTTATCTGTTTTTTTAAAATAAATCTTTTATAACAAGTTAACGGTATAAGTTTGCTTTGTGATAAAATTCAAAGTTTTAGACCATTAATTCGAATCCAATCTGAATTTCGAGTAAGATACATTTTTCTTCAATTAAACATTAATAATATTAATGCAATGATCATTTAATACTTTGAATTTTGCGTCTTTTTCACTTTACGTACGTTGTCTTCGGAAATATGTGGTACGTATTGCTATAATTTATTAATCTAAATATATGAAATACGATTATATATTTTTTAATTTGCGTTTTTATCATTTTTAGATTATTTTAAAATATATTTGATTAACAGATTTTCTTTTTATATTGTATATTTTACATTTATTGAATTTTATATTCTTTTATTATTATGTATTTAATATACGCGGTTGATATTTTATATTCATAATATACGTTAATTATTAATAATACCGCTCAAGAAAATTGCTAATAATTTGTTCCATTTTCCGAAGATTTTATCGTTAGACTTCAGATTTCTTATTTGAAATATTGATTGTCGGCTACCGCATAGGTATTTGTTACTACCGAAGACAGCGCTTCCTCCACCATATGAAAAGAATCAATCCCGCGGCAGAATCGAGCGATCGGTTTCCTGCCTTCCGCATGGAGCCGTGTTCGGCTTCGTGACTGAACCTATATACGATGATATCGTACGTGCCAGTTTGAAAATTATCGGCGCGGCGCTATCGCGGGTATCATTTTCCCTGGTGATATGTATCGAGCAGCGGCACGTCGAGACGGTTAGAAATTATAGAAGTTCGGCGTGGCATCGGGCACCTCATCGATTACGCGCTCTGCCATTGGCTTGGGCGCGCGAGGAAACGTTCGTGCCAGAAGACGAGGCCCCAAAGGCGAGAAGTATAAAATCAGTCTGATGGAACATTATCATCGGTAGAAAAAAAAAAGAAGAGAAAAAAAATAGGAAAAAAAGAACTTGCGCCACGGAATGACGAGGTGCGAATTCGCCTTATGGCGGCGATCATATCGGCGCGTAACGACGTCGGACTATCTAACCAGCAGGCTTCGATTTCAAATTGGAATTCGAATTGCAAATGCTTCCATTGGAAAAGTACTTTGAACCTATTGTCGGAGAGGGATGATATAGAAAGGGATGCACGCGGCGCGCGGCTTGGCACAGAAGCGTTCAACTGTACACCGCGATTGATCAAAGTGCTCGTTTGGAAATGACGCAGGGTAGAAACCCCTCTCTCGCTTTATTTACTTAATATTGATCGGCAAAAGTTTCGACGATCGAGCGTGCTGGATCGAGAGCATGGCTCACTTGTCGCTCGTGTATTATCGATCGCTACCGATGACCTGTGTAAATCTCGCTGGCAACTGTTTGCAGCTTTCACTTTACGTGTAACATTGTTACTGCGCTTCCTCGAGAGACTGTTATATTTGTCTTCGATACAGATGTCTCTAATCCCGATACAAGTTACATCCATTATGTAGCGATGTTCCAAGCGAACCGAAGCATGCGAACGTTAACACGTTCCATATATTGTTTTTTTTATTTATTTTCATACACGTCTATTCACCTAATTACCTACATATATAAATATATATATTTAGATACATTATCTATTTACTGACCGTTGCTGACCGTATAAAAGCATTTCTTTTCACAACAATTACCACTATGCGGTATCGTTTTAAATTACAAAGTATTATACTCGTTTAGGGCTATGATGAAAAGTTTTAATTAGAGTTCCTGTCTGGTATAATTACGACTCGAAATTACAGCACGTAATATACTAGTGCAGAACACCTTACTTTCCTGTTGAAGGGGCCGTCCAAGATATTGCACTCTATCGCACTGTTGAGTTGTACTAGGAGCTAGTAATTATCTCTTTTGAATGACGCACTCGCCGCGGCGTTTTACACGCGGGAATTCATCATTGAATTTTTATATCGCGCGGCACCTTCTCTCGCGGTGCGAGAGCGTCACGACTCTTGAATATATTCCGTCCTCTCTCGTTCTCTTTTTCTCTCTTTCCCATAATTTCGCGCGTATGCGTAATCCCAAACGAACTCGAATGGAAATCGTACGAGAACGTACACGGCTCCCGCGGGTGTAGACGCGCCGTGAGCCAAGTCCGTTAGTTTCACGTGTCGTTACGGTTTATAAGCATAGGATGCGTTCGTCGTTGCGCGTCTTCGCGGCGTGAGAGCGGGTTCAATGCACCCGGCTGGGTAGAGTAGGAACGAACCGGGGCGCCTCGACATCCATCCTCCGCGTCCAGGGATATCTCTGCGGCGGACGGCCGTGATGGAAGGCGCGGGACGGACCGGCGGGATATCGACTTACGATTTGACACGGACTAGGTACCTGTCACCGTTAAGTCCACGGAAAGAGAGATTTCGATCGTTCACCGCAAAGAGACCGTTCTCTCCCTGTCTCCCTTCCATTTCCTCCTCTTCCTTTCTTTCCGCAGGAATTTGATCACGGCGGCCTTTAAACGAAACATTCGTCTCGATTATCTCCGCTTCAAGCCCGCCGCTTGGAAAGGATACGCTATACGCGACGTGGAGTATACGATTCTGCGTCAAGCTACGCCGAGCGTAGCTGGAATTTCGCCGTTTTACTTGTATTCGTTTAACGCGGATAATTCGGATAAAAGCGACACCGTGAGAATCGCACAGCGGCTAATGATTTCAATTAACGCTTCGACGCCGCGCGAATATACGATATTTGATTTAGCGGCTTCTCGCAAGAGCGCGGCCGTGATGTTAAAAGCTATCGAGATTATAATTACATAACGTGGAATTAATTTTGTAATGAAACTCCGTATGAGCGTGCAAGCTCTTCGCTATCGCTTGCAGTTACTTATATTGGATCGTCTATTCAACCAATGCGCGAATAATGATGCACGAAGCAGAAAATCGCTAGTGCGGTATAATATATTGTAGTTACATTGATTTTTCGAGACGAGTCTGAAATCGACATGGTTTAAGGTATCGCGCACGTTTTCCTCTCGCCGACCGAAATAGATTACGCACAAGATGGCTTTACAAGGTTTTTGAGAATCGCCCGTTTTCTATTATCGCGCTCGGCACAAAGCAGTCACGATGGTTTTTATTTCAAAGCTCCGCTCAATGCCACCGTCCTATATTGAAATCTTATCGTGACGCCGAGCACGGACTGTTTTATAAGAAAATACATCGTGGCGAAAGCAATTTCAGTTGGACAAACATTGTGCTATTCTGCGAAAGGTGATGCCGTTGCGAGTGAAAACGACAACGATGCAAAACGATATGCTAATAAGATATTCCTTCTCTTTCCCTCTCACGTAGGCGTGACAATCATGATTGCCGTTTGTCCTGCGATGTCTCCCTTTTTTCCCAGTCGAGCGATCGCAATTAACGAGGGACTGCATCATCGGCATGGACGCTCGGAGGGCGTCCCTTCTAATCGATCACGCCTAGAGAAAAATGCGTCGATAAAATGGTAGTAACGCGATCCGTCGCTCAGGCGCGAGGTATAAGACATGGCTCTCACCGCCATGGCATTGCTTTACGATTCGATCGGGGCAATTTGTAAAATTTATAGTCTCGGGGGCCGCGTAATGGCATGAAGCGCCGCGTTAACGAAGTCCGATGACGGCACACCGAGCAACGTGCATATCTTGTATTATGCGTATGTATAGGCCGTCACGTTCTATCGATATTATTGTTAATTATAATTCGGACCATAACTAGTGGCATGTATCGTGTGGACGACGGCAATCGTCGTCAATGGTAGCAGTCTTTACTGTCGCCATCGCCATCACCTTCGCCGTCACTACACTATCATTATCACCTGTGCTCCCGTTTGCAATCGCTTTCTTCTTTCCGTCGTCATCTCTGGTCCCGCCGCCGCCGCGCTACCTGGATTCGAGGGGGGTCAGCCGCGATAAATGAGATCGCATGATGACGATGCGCCTTACCCATTCGTCGCCACACCATCGCATCGCGGAGAAAGAGAGAGAGAGAGAGAGAGAGAGAAACATCGTGCGACGGGTAAGCCGGCAGGAACGAGATGGACCAGGGAAAATAGACGAAAAGGAAGACAGATTGAAAGGGAAGTACTGAGACACGCAGAAAAGGGGCGAGGAAGAGGAGAAGGAGGAGGGAGATGCAAGCAGAAACGATAGAAACGCCGAGGGAGAGACGAAGAGCAGGGACAGGAGAGGGACAACGACACAGGGCCGAGGCGGATAGCCGTGTATAATGCATAAGAGAAGCGGGGAAAGAGTAACGAACTGGCAAGGTCGAGCGTGGTAGGCCAATGTCTCGTCCTCGTACTACGAGGTGAACCAGCGCCGCTGCAACTACCTCGTAGTTACCTCCCTGTCGCTGCGTTAGTGTGCGTCGCGTCGGCCGCCTCCGTTGCTGTTGCAGCTGCAACGGTGCAGCAGCGGCGGTGTCGGCGGGAGGGGATACGACCGTGCCTGCAGCATTGCAAGGCCGCACCGCAACCACGAGAAACCGGCCAGAAGAAGAGGAAGTGCCGGAGTGGGAGTGACGGGGAGCGCGAGATGAAACGCGAGGAGCGAGCGAGAAAGACCTTCGTCAGGATAGGAAGGGACCGCACAGAGCGCGAAAGACAGAGAGGAGCGCGGTGTAAAGAGATGAGAGAGACAGAGAGAAGGAGGAAGTGTGTATTCGGACACGTCACACTGCCATTGTTGCGCCTGGCAGAAGCGGAATGCGTAAATCACCGACCCCGGCCACCTTTTTCTCCTGTTACATAACTAATTCGAGTTATGCCTATATAGCACTCGGGTGTGTAAACTGTTGTTGTTTATATTCAATTTCTCCTGCTCTCTAAAAGACAAGTTACTGAAAAACAGCAAATATTTGCCGATGGTTACATCAGTCGTAATGTGACAGCACTGATTCACTTTTAGAGATTGAGAGAAGAAGAATGCATTTAGATTTATGAAATTAATTCATTTTAAGATTGGCTCTCTCGTGACTTTTACGTTTCTACGAATGAATCCCAGTGATTCGCTACGGAAGAAGTGTAATAATAGTATTCTTGAGATTAATGATTATAAATACGGATATGTACTACGTCACTTTGAAGTCAGAGGACTCCAAGGAAGACTAACGGTAATGGCGCTCAGGTTCTTCTATACCCGTTCTCCCCCCAATATCTTTTTCGAATCATCGAAGCGGAAGCTCTATGAGCTCATTGTTCTCGGTTGAGAGGCGAGATAAAACTTACGTGGCAAAGAGTGGGCGAGAGTGTCTCTAATCAAGTCGGGAGATACGTGTGCGGAATCCTATACCACCGTCCGCTATAGCACTTTAATGCATTTTTTTTTTTTGGTTTTATTTTGCTTCGTGGTAAGCGGAAGCGGCTTTTCCCCCGCAGACAGATGTAAAGTGATAGCCTGAAATAGAACATTCGCCACGACCGTATCTCGCCTCCACTGCGTAACGCGGTGAAGTGCCGATTGTTTCCGACGATTACATAAATTTTGATATTTGACGCAGAATCGACCGGATGGTTTTGCCGCGGGGGAATATGATTCCGCGTTAAACTCCGCGGATTCTGATGTATCGCAGCGACGCGAACAAATTTGCTCGCGGTGCCGCGCGACTGGGAACTGATTCACGTATGTTGCGCTCTGCCTGAATTTCATCTCCGAGCAACGCCAAGAGCACCTTAATATCATGTTAATAAGAAGCGCATGTGGAAAACAGGTTACGAGGAACGCTCCGCGGTCTAATCTCGTTTGTCCGTTTTGCTACATAGCCGAGCCGTGCCAAGTTCTGACGCACGTTTGCAGTGAACGCACGGCGCAGCGATAAGATGACTTTTCAACGAGTTGCTCATTGCGACTCCGTGCACACGATGTACATACCGTCCGTCGGCAGTCGCGTGTAATATTATGCAATTCATTTGGTGGGTCGCTTACAAGAGCGAGCAGTTCCTCGGACGTGCTCGAGCGCGCTGAGGGAGGTGGGCTGATAAAGATAGGTAGAAAATAAAAGAGAGGCACGAAGCCGAAGCCTCTATCTATCGACTCTTACTTGGAATAGGAGGATATGTTTACTCCTACTCTCTCCCTCTCTCTCTCTGTGCGCATCCGCGCGCATATAGTTCAAGTCCTCTTCTTATCGCTTTCTTCTTTCCCTGCCATTTCCTCCTTTCTTTGTAGCTCTACATAGTCGACATCACCCGCCAACATCCCCGTTGACTCGAAGTTACCTAATATTGATACATCCGCGGGGCGCGGATGCTTTACACGACGTATGTTTCGTAATACCACTTGCCTAACGTTAATTTTCCAACCAACGACTCGTAACGAATCTCGGAGAGTAATTTAAATATCCTTGGGTCTAGGGTTGCCATATCGAAAATTTTAAAATTATAACTTACAGACCAAAAAAAACCTTGAACATGTCACTTGCAATTCCGGATGCATATAAAAATACATGTAGGTTAACAAAATTGATCAACGAATACTTTACATTTATTTGTTCATTAGTAATACTAATTTAATATAAAAAATTGATCAATTATTATGATCGATTATTCGCACATTTGGCTGTGATTGATTAGTTTCTTATAGTTTAAAGATTATTTAAATACTTATTGTAAATCAGGGTTAATAAAAAATAGCAGAGTTATACCCACAATTTGAGTTATTTTTAATTATTTCTAATAGGTCACCACTATTCTTACTTAATATGTCATTAATTTGATTAAAAACAAAGGAGTTAAACAATTTAACTCAATAAAGTGTATCAAATTTGACTCAAATTTAGTTTATTATTTACTAAATATATATATATATATATATATATACATGTTAATATAATCAATATTTATTTTAAAACTAACCACAGAAACGGATTAATTTACATTTTGACACATGTACATATGACAGAAGTTAAAAATATAATTTGACTTAAAAAATAGGATTATCATTGCTCCTTTCACATTTAACAGTGTAAAAAAAAAGAATGATATCCGGAAAAAAGAGACGGCAACCCTACTCGGGATTCGTTATCGTCGAAAAGCGCACCTCGGTCTTGGATCATTGCGCCTCTCGATACTTTTGTTTTTCAGCGATGCAATACCGGTCGGCGCGTATCTCGCGCTATCGACCTGAGCCATCTAATCGATATCTCTTGACGATACTCATCACGGCGCGCGGAGTGAGGAAGCGTCCGTTCGTATAATTCATTATTTGGAATCAAGGGGAGGAAAGGGGGATAGTCGCAGGGACGGGTTCATTAAGGCTGGGACGCGCGTCGCGCTCGGTTTAATCGGATGAGCATGGATCGCGATTGACACGAGGGAGGCGGATGCAGCGCGGTATGGTGCAGGTCCAACGTGATGTCGGATAAATACGCGATCGGCATAAAGCGAGAATGGTGCATAATGGCTCAGCGCCGCGTCTGTCTTAACGAACCGCCCTGTCGATTGTCCCGTTGCCTTTTATGCTCGTAGGGCCGCGATCAGAATGCGCTAAATATAGATTGCGTTTGAGTTGTTTACGTGTATGTAAATTGCGCCGAGCCTAGCGTTTCTAAATGCGCTACGGGAATAATTATCATGGTTGGTGTTTTGAGAAAAGATAAAGAGAGAGAGAAACAGATCCCACCGCAGGAATACATTTCAATGAGCGAGATTGTTATCGTCGCGGAGAAGCCTCGGAAAATTAACGTGCCTCGACCTGTTATGTTGCACCTGGGGCTGCGATAGTCAGTTTCGCCTTTTTGCGCCCAACGAAGCTGCGCGAAAATTTTCTTCCGTATCCTTTTGCTGATACGCGTCTAAGGGAAATCGATTTCTTTAATACATTCGCTGAGTCGACGCTGAAACCTATTAACGTTCTCCATTATGCGCTGTCAGCTACATGATCTTCTGTGATCGATATTTTATGATGATATTTGAAACTTGTAATTTACAGATTATATTATACACAACTAATCACAATTACACGGCATAATTTCAGGTTCCGATTTCTTGAATAATTTTTTTTTGTATCAGAGTTTGTTGGTAAACGCGTGGATTGAATTTCAAACGATAATTCGATATACTTTGTCACATCATTAAACATTTATTCGTATAAAGATTTCTAGTAATGAATAAACACATATCCTATATACGCGAGAGATACGATGCTACGTTGTATGAGGTTACGCTTCCACAAGATGTGTACAACTGGCATTTTTCGAAGAAAAGTACACGACATTATACGAGAGGGGTCGACTTTTGTAACATGATATTGCGTGAGATACCATTCTTGAAACAATAAATCTCTCGAATCTCTCCACCGCGCACCACGGCATTTCCCCGAAACGAAAAACTCGGAGCTAACCACCCACATACGTGCAATTCTCTATCCATGCACGGCGCTGCTTTGATTCCGAGATAAACGATAAGCAAGTCCCGCGCAAACTCTGGCCGCGGTATACGCGTATACAATGCCGGCATGTCGCATAGCTCGCATTGCGACGACGTTCGAACCCGCTGACAAAGGCCGCTCTCCCTTTCTCTCTACCCATTTCCCTCTACCTTTCTTTATTCTCTTCGCCGCCGGTGTCTCTTTCAGCTTGTCACATCAGTTCCTTCCTTTTTCGTTTTAGGGATATTTTCCACGCCGCGCCGTTCGTTACATGTCGCGGCCACAGCCCCGATAATTACGTTGCGGTCGTTTGTTTTAGCGCTATAACAGACGCGAACACCATCCTTTGCTCATAGTGATTGTCGAGTTATCCTGCATTTTTTTTTTTTACTTTATTTTTATTTTTTTATTTTTTTGTGTGGTATTTCCTGAATGAATTTGCCCTAAGTGTTTAATTACGGTCTTGATAAGGCGGTCAGATAAAGCAGTTTCTGATAATAATTAATTTACGAGTAGCTATACAGCCATCCGCTCGACCGGCACGCCTATATCTACGATGAGCACCGGCCGTCTTATATTGTTTGTAATTGACCGTAACGATTCGCGCGGCGTGCACTGTGTGTGCGCCCATCATCGATCGTCGCTTCCGCCGTTACAAACGGGAAGTAAAGCCCGCAAAAAAGGTCGTCAGTACGGTTTACGGTGCCTCATTCTGGCTGCCGGCTTGAGAATTATATAGCGCGCAGACACAACGTGTAAACGTTGTTCCAAGTCGATGGACGTTCGAGTCGAACGATGCAATTATAGTTGTACGTTTCTATTATCTTGAGCGATTATTCCTCGAGGATGCCGTACAACGGATCAAAATGGACGTAACTTTCACATGAAAATCTTGAAAATTTGTAAAGGCATAACAATTCTTTATATATTGACGCATATATTTGTAAATGGTCGTAAAACTAGTATATAACTTGAATATCTATTTAGTACGTTTAATTTTTACGAAAGGAAATTGATTGCAAAATTATTGAATAATCACTGAAGATAGAAATGTGCGCGATGGCATATCTGCGGCAAGTACATAGCAACTGTTTGTTGCGCGATTTTGAGATAAGTCCTTTTCGTTTTTTTTTTTTCTTTATTTCGTTACAGTTCGTAAAACATTAGCCAACTCATTATGTGTGTATTGCAGAGATAGTCTTTAAAAACAGTAATTACATAGAATTAGCATTGTTTCTTGCAGCAGTGAGTTTTACTTATAACAGGAAAAGCATTAATTTCAGTCATTAACGTATTCTATACATATGAATCTAAAATTTCTACTTCATTCATTGTTAAGCTGCCTGCATTTTTCTTGACGAGCTCGACATGCAATGCGTGCGCAAAATGACCCTACTGCACGCAGTTCCATTATTTAAAAAATCATATAAAAGAGTTTTATGGTGTTTTAGAGACTTGGATTTCATGTACCTATAACTCATATTTAACTTTTATGATAATATTGTACTCGTACTTTTCATACTTTTTCTTACATAAGTATATTTAATAGTAATCCACTTTATTAAATACAGTATACTAACTTGTAATAAAGTTAATCTTGCGAATATATTTTTTATACAAAATGGAAATAATAATACTAAAAACCTTATATATGTATAATATAAAAGATAAGCTCTAAAAGTTATTAATATTAGTATTTTTCAGTTGAACAAATGTTCTTTTTGTACTGAAGTAAGGCACCATTAAAATTTTTGTGTTGCATGAGCGCAATTTCACATCTTCTATATACATGACACGCAGTGCACGTGAATCTTTTCTTGGAATAAAATGATTAATAAATTTTTCTGACGATTGTGTGAATTAGTCAGCTCTATAGCTTGTAACTTTTAATTTTTTATAAGGACATGACGATATCGATACATGTATTAATGTAACATCAGTCTTGCTTGTTAAATATTCATTGAATATTATTATATGATTAAAGCTAATTTTACATTTTATCATACTATTAATGAATTATCTCTTTTTTTGTTACAGGTAAGTCATGATTTTATGAGATTGAAGTTATCTACTTCGTGCAAGCATTTACCAGGTAATATTACGTATATCTTGTATGCAATTGTATGCGTTTTAAACGAGGTTGTACGTAATTATGAACATTGATTTATTGTACAAGCTCATTCTTGTGACGGCATAGGCTTGATGAACCGGCTAGTCTTAATTGCCTGAGTTCCACAAAAGTATAACTTATCACGATTAAAGAGCGAATATTGAACAAATAGTGAAATATTAAATAAATGCAATAATAGGAAAAAGGAGAAGAAAAAAAAAAGTATGATAAATATTATAAAAAATATTTATTTGTAATTATCTAAATAAATTATATGATTAATTATATATACACGTAAAGATTTATTATTTTACATAAAAGATAATGAATTTCATGATAAAATAAAATATATTACAATATATTTAAAAACACTTTGAAAATAATGTTGTATGTGTTATCTAATTGTAACTTGAAATTAGAATTAAAACTAAACTTTAAAAACTTAATAGGAAATATAAATTTATTTAAGATTTGAGAATATAAGATCAAAGAAGCTGAGCACGTAAAGTAAAATTAAGTAATGATAAACTTTTTCGTATTACATAATAATTCTACGTGTTATTTTTTATTTAAATAAACGTTTGATGTTAAAGAAGATATCTACAGCAACTAATGGAATAAGAATATCTTTATATCTGTTTTTATTTGTTTATACTTGGTGGAAAACATTAATTCTTACGTTATTCTGAGATGAAACGTTGAGCAAATCTACAGAGAGAAATAACGCAACTACTTCTCCTGGAGATTTCATTTAGTTCGTATGATCCTTGATGCGTGAGAATATTAAGAGACGCTCATAGCAATGGATGTTTGACATACCTGGCTTTATATTCGTTACTATAATTCTACAATCGTCGAGACGAGAGCAGTTCCGCTTTAAGCAGAAGGAGCCGCGCTTACGCGCCTCGCTTGTAACGTGATTAAAACGTCAGTCTGTATCAGTACATCACGAGATCATGCACTGAATGAAGCTTAAAGAGAATATTACGCTTTCTGCGAAACACGTTTCGATGCTTGCTGCTCCGCGCAAAAAGGACTAATATAAATGTAATACAGTTACGCAGGTAATTTGTCTTTGCAATTCGCAAATTATAAATGCGTAAATCATATTACTTCTCTTTGCAAAAATCCATAAAGATCTCTTTTATTCTTGTTTCTGAATTCAATTTAATTAATTCAATAAAATATAGGATTTTATTATAAAAAGCAAATTCAAGAAGGAGATTAAATGGCGATTCAATACGAAGCAGCATAATGAAATTTATTAAATATCACTTAAGTAATTTGTGTAATAGTTTCTTAAATATTTTATTGTTTTTGTGAGAGCGCCGCTATTTCCATGTCGCGCTAATGACTTCACATTACGTTGAGAGGACCAGCTTTTTGATATTCCATTATTACTTTAATGTCGCTTATAATTGGCCGAAGTCAAGCATTTGGCCAGTGCCAAGTTGCATTTTGCAATTGGTGAAGAGCAATCGAGCTCGTGCGCACGCGGGGCACGGTGCCTCTCGTCAGCCTAAATGCACATGGACCTAATTCGTGCTCTGGTGTACACGTACCAGAGCGCGTTGAACTGCCGGTAGCTCTCGGCTTTAGGACATCGTATTCAAATGTAACTACGTGCTGTCGGTGACGGCCTAATATATAAACCTGTTATATGGAAATAGATGCATGTTTTTACCGGCTTTCCACCTCAACTGCGACCAGCAGTAACGCTCTGTCACTTTACGATTATGCAAGTCAATTTAAATGGTCCGTGGTACGGTCCACTGGTATCTCGTTATCAATTTAACGATTGGCACTGGCCATTCGACCTGATAACCGAAATGCTAATTAAAGATGTTATTCCATTTGGCCTCGTTGTTGCGGTTAGTTACATGCAAACTATTAAGACGATCGTCGTCATTAACGTTTATCATAATTCGAGATCGCGCATCACATCGCATCGTTTATTTTCCCAAACGTGTCATAGAAGCCCACTAGATGAGCAGAGCTCTGACAATTACGGCAGCGAGGGATTATTTTCCGTTCTGTTCTAAGTTAAGTGCACGATACGTTAACGTAGATGCGTTTAATAGCACGGCTCGGTAATTAATCTGGTCTCATTAAGGGCGCGTAGAATCTGGTTCCAACGGACATCGTACTATCTCGCCCAATGACCGGCATGTAATCCGATCGTGATGCTTTAGCTACGTGCAGATTATAATTATATTAACTGATCCTAATCAAGAGAGAGAGAGAGAGAGAGAGAGAGAGAGAGAGAGAGAGAGAGAGAGAGAGAGTTCTATTTATAAGAAAATGCCGATCGGCCGCATCACTTCGAATCTCGCTCGATTACTGTCTCATGACATCGCTTCATTATACATATATGTATATCGATTCTGCATGTCATTATGATTTAATGCAAATCGCTCGTTCATTAATAATGTCAATTGACACCAAAGCTAACTTGATGTGCTGACTTTCACATTTAACAAATCGTGACTATCATGGAAAGAAAAATTTATTGAACGGAAAGTCCGTCATGTCGTAAGACAATGATAGACTATGTATAATGGAATTTCATTTAATGGACTTAGAAGGTTAAAAACTTTACTAATAAAGAAATACTATGGCTTGTCATTACGTCGCCTGGTTCTTTTGCTCCAGTAAGCGCAATTTCCCGTCTATTATATTCTTTTCGGTACGAGACGGTGTCAAAATTGCAACTAGACTCTTCGTTTTAAATTACCTTCTGCAGAAACGACAAGGAGAGGACTATCAAGAACGAGAGGACGATCTCGAGTGTCATATCGAGTCGAGAGAATCGAGGATTCTTGGAAGCAAAGTGCCACTTTATATCTCCTCCTTCGCGCTTACTGCAATCTACTTTACCGAACGTAATTCCGCAAGGTACAATTTCTATGGAAAAACGTACTGGTTGAGATATTCCAGACACAACGTCGCCGTTATAAATGAGATTTTCGCCTTAGATATCTCGACATTAATTTTATCATTACTCTCTAACGTGGTACGCGTGTGAAATTCATACGCTAAGCTATTATATCAATGTACAGTGAAAATTCAGATATTTATATATAAACGGGACTCGATTTTGAACTTTAACAGTAAATATTTAGTAAGCAAAGACCAACAGATCAGTTCGTGCCACATATGTCGAAATTGTACTGTGAAAAATTGATCAAAGCTTTAGATATGTGAGGCACGTTTTACTCGTATTTCCTACCATCTACCAAATTGAGTGGCATACTCCTCACCTAACATTGCTTTCGATATTTTCTCGATAAATAGCATAAAGTTTCTCAAAATCGTTATGAATTTACCTAGTAATGTGTGGAAAATGCATAGTTAAATTTATTTCCTAAAGTATTATTTTTCGCATGTTATAAATCACACACTTCTGCAAAAGGCTTATAAGTATTCTTATCCATCAGACCATTTCTCCATTTGTCCTTTACTAGCTGGCCGATGTGGTATCAAGCATGGACGACTTCGCAGCGGGTGAAATCACTTGGTAGATTTCTACGCCAGATATGACGAACATCTCCCAGTAAGCACGTCCATACGACTTGTGACTACTTAGGCACGTTGACGTCTACCCTGAAGATGCACTCTTTATTTTCCATGCACGTATACGCCTACAGACAATATAATAAATAGCGCCGAGTAGTCAGTCGGGCAGGAGGAAAGAGACGGGAATGAAAAAGAGGGGAAAAAAGGGGGGCGGAAAGAGAAAACAGCCCCGCTTGACTCAAGAAACCTCGTATTTCCGACACTCATTACCCGCGTGACTGATGACACGTGAATGGAAGCGACAAGAAAAGCATGGTCACATAGCTTCTTTTTCTTCCCTTCGAGCCAACTCTGTCCCCTTTTCTCTCACCTTTCTTCCTGCCAACGTCGGCGTTACCACCTTGGCACGTAGAGGCCGCCGCGCACATTTGCCCTTTTCTCTCCTCGCCCTTACTGTTACTCGACGGCAATTGCTCGTGAGAACGAGTACTCCGCACGCAATCCACCACCGTGAAGACAGCTGACTGCTTTCCCCCGGCCGCAAGTGGATGTGACAACGGGCAAACAACCTAGTTTCCCGACTCGCGACAGCCAAGGAGACCCCCGTGCTCAAGATGTATTTATACCCGTTACCCATCTACCCAGTTGTAATCGCGCAACAGCCGTATACGCGATTGTGGCTGTCTACAATTAGCCAACATCGTCTGCGATCGTCTGCCTGTTTTATCTCTAGCTACGTTATTGAACCATTGAATCATTAACGCGTCGACTACGTCCATTAGTCTACGTCCGATTAACGATTTTAATGAAAGCCTCCTCTCTCGCCATTTACTACGCGCGAATATCAGCGAACGTCCGAAGAAGCTTCGATCTCGGAGCAAGTCTTCCTCCGCGCGCGGCGGCAATGCCACTTGACAACGAAGGAGGCACCAGATCGTATTATAATGCAATCAACTATAGGTGGATGCGCTCACGCGAGACCCCGTAATGAGCTCCCATGTTAGAGTGCGGCGGCGGCAGTTACCGGACGCGGGAGGCTACCCATCATTGTTTACCGCGCTCTCCACACCCCTTATCCACATCCTCTTTCGCTTCCTCCGTCTCCCCGTCTCTCTCTCTCTCTCTCTCTCTCTCTCTCTCTCTCTCTCTCTCTCTCTCTCTCTCTCTCTCTCTCTCTCTCTCTCTTACGCGTCTAATCTATTACTCTTGGTCCGGCTGCTTCATAAACTGTTTATCGCTCCGAATCAAACCGCCGCGGACGCGGGTGGGTGGACGGAACAAGACGCCGCGCGTTAATCAGCTCCGCAGCCTCTTTTCTCCCTTTTCCTTTATCTCGTAGAGTACTCGTTCGCTATTCGCATACCCATACATTTGCTTCTCCCTCGCTCTACCTTTAACCATTGCCGTTGATCGTCTCACTCCTCGTGCGGTACACGCGACGCGATATCTGCACGCTATGTCTGTTTCTTCTTCGCGTTGTCTTATTACTTTACGACCGATAAGCGTGCCGTATCCGTGTCTCCACCGGAAATCTCGCGAGCCGACCGTCGCATGTCTGAAATTCTTCCTTTTAGTTACACGATTGCATTAATTAACGATAATAATCGCCGCGTGTTGTAGTGATTCGTCAGGATAATATTCTTTTGACTGCCTAACCCGCTAGCAATTACCCACCGGAGACGATGAGTCGACGATGTTCGGTGTGCGTTGTCACGCGCGTTGTGCTCCTTCGTTTCGATGGCCCGACAAAAATCGCGATAACGCGTTGAACCGTGTATTATATACATACGTACGACGACTTATCGCACTCGGATGCTTCGCTTCCGACGAGTCTTGTTTCAAGTATAACATACGTGATGCGATGCCGTCGATATGTTATGACGATGACTCGGCAAACGAGAAGAACCATAGAGGGAATCGCCGTAACTGTATCGATGCCGCACCGTTTTCCTTATGGCTCGTTATTTTTTTTTCTCTTCTTTTTTTGTGCGTCACGCACGCACCGTCATCGTCGATCTTACCGATTGATCGTTATTGTTGCGCCCGGGGTTTCTACGAAGCTCACTGTATACCCATCACGCAAGATCTCGTCGGTGGTAGCCGTGATATTGAAAGCGACGACAGTTCGCAAAGCGTGGTCCACGCTTGGTATCCTTCAGCTATTCGGACTCCTACCGCTATATTCGCCCGCGGTGCAGCACAAAGATGAATTTTTCTCGCAAGCTTGTACGACGGATTAAGGAAACGGCAATGAAAGTAGCTTAAGATCCAGGGATAAATAGGTACTGTCGGGTGACTCGACACTCCTCATTGTATCCTGTTTTTCTACGGAAACGCTACTGACGTTTCTCCCCGCTCTGCATACAAATCGGTTCACTTTGCGGACTGGAGACTGGATTTCAATTAGCGATCGATCGATTTATTCATTGCGGTAGTGCAACGGCGTGCGTCGAGAAAAATTAAAAATTAACAGGCGTATAATTAAATAACATGTGCAAAAATAATATTTAATTCCATGTAATTTGCCGAGACTGTATTTTGATGAAAGCGTTCAGAAATTAACTAAGTTTCGTAAGAGTTAAAGTACGTCTCGCTTGAGTTTAAGACGGTAAAAGCGGGGAACGTAAACTTGGGGCTAGTTTTCGGTCTATTCCCTTTGCCGATTAGATTTAGTTCCACGAGTCTGACCCTTTTCGTGCTAGTCTACTAGCTACCTGCTGCTACCGTCTTATTCCCCAATTTCTTCTCCCAACACATCGGCGTAGCACTTGGAACTTTTTACGGCGTCCTCATTGAAAACGAGACCGCAGAGAGTGAAGTCTCGCAAGCAGCGTTCATTGAAAGAGAAGCTCGGCCATCGGGGGCGCATCCTCCACTCTACTTCCTAGAATCTCATTTTACCTCTGCGATTAACGCCGAAGACTCTGAATGGACAAACAAAGAATGGATGGAAACAAGCCGATGGTTGGATAGCAGAATAGCAGAAGAAAAAGGAGTATAGCGAGGAAGGAAATCCTTCGGTACTCAGGCGGTACATTCACAATACGGAGAGGAACGAAACGTCTTGAATCAGTGGACGAGAAAGCGAAAGAAAAAAGGAATGCCGAAGGAAACGGGGGGACGAGGATGAACGCGCGGAGGATGAAGTAGAGGAAGAAGAGAGGAAGACGAAGAAGAAAAGCCGGTCTCTCGAGAGTCGTGAGTCTCACCTCTGCTCGCCTCATAATCATAATAAACTCAAACCTCGGCATCTCACCACCGGAGGGTACATCGCGCCTGCACTGGGAAGGGCGTGCCCACGGTGGAAAGGCGAATGTTAAAGCAGGATATAGCTGAAGTGGGATGAAATTGAAGGCAGGTTGCGGTGAGACTCCACAGCGACGGCAGCTCCTTGCCACGTCGTTGTTATTGCTATGGAATATCGGTTTACCGATTTTCTCGTTCGCGCCCCCTTGCCTCTGTATACCCGCGTTAACCGCGCCTTT
The DNA here is from genome assembly GCF_001594065.2 of Cyphomyrmex costatus. NCBI lineage: Eukaryota > Metazoa > Arthropoda > Insecta > Hymenoptera > Formicidae > Cyphomyrmex > Cyphomyrmex costatus. Next base: position 2,737,461 of record NW_017278534.1, on the reverse strand, counting down.
TATCTGTCGGATGCAAATTGAATGCAACCGCCCCGCGCCGCTACGCCGCGCGTCACTGGCCCCTCGCGTGAGGTAGTGAACTACAGGCAAAACAACGCGAGATGACCGTCACACAGGCCCAATTACACGTGTGCATACGGTCGATTGCGGTTTGGTCGCACATTGAAAAAAAGATCACAGGGAACCTCGCACGCGACACCGCACAAATTCGTAAATTTTTCATTCCAACGTGGATTAAAAGAAATGCTGATATATCTACGTCTCATAGAATACCTATAATTGTTTGTTTTGTTCGTCTCTTCGACATTGATAAAAAATAATGCTACAGATTTTAAACAAAAATTAATGCGTAACTAATAAAAGGATTTTTTTATTAGAGTTGCATAATTTTTCTCATCTCATCATATGGAAGGATTTTATTTTTCTTTAATTATAATATATTTAGTTACTCTGTTATATATACATATTTCTTTCCTATTTATCATTGTTTCACACAAAAATGATGATTTCATTTTCACTTTGTGTGTGCGTGCGTGCGTAAGAAATATTTTTTGCGATATCATTAATTAAAGATACGATAATATTAACTGCTATAAAGATAAGAGGTGTGGACATCGGAAATCACATTATTCTATTAGCGTGTTTATTTTGAATCGGAAGTCAAATCAACCACAAAACGACTGTGAATGCGACCCATCTTGTTTACACGGGATTGATGTGTTCCATTACAGGTGCGGAATCGGTACTGAATAATTTATGCGATCGAAAGCTGTTAGTGGGTGGTACCATAATTCAAGGGACTATCGATAAAACCAGGTGGAAGCATTTAAGCGTACCGAACGGGTGCGCGTGTGGGTGTATATAAATAAGACAGCATGTCGATCTAATCGATCTATTGAAAAACGCCTTTGTATGAATCTGTCATGCGTCGATGATTCTTCTGTGCGTATATATAATGGTATTATACTATATTCTCGCATTCGTTGAAACATTAATACAATAGATAAGAACTAAACTTATCTCCGCCAAACGACACGTTAATATCAGTAGATTATCTTATCATTGTTTTTCACTGCAATTTGACGAAAATTTTTGCTGGTAAATTACTGCTAAATACTGTCATTCGTAAATGTCGCCAGGATCGGAAAGTTAATATTTAGTAGGATCGTTCTTCGCCGGTTTAAGTAACAATGTATTTAGCGTAACTGATTACTTGATGGGAAAACTTGCAAGAAAGAGAGGAATGTTTGTCTCTCCCTCGAGGAAATTATAAACTAGCCGCACTGGTGTATTTTGCGGAAATGATTGCGGTTACAAATCTCTGGGTACCAAGTTGCAGCATGAGATCAAATGATATGACAAAATGAACGATGTGAATAATTTGCTTATATAACTTTAATGTACTTTAGTCCGAAATATTGTGGATGAAATTCATCTTTTGTATATACGCACGCGAATATATTTAATAAAGATTTATAAAATGTTAAATAATCAGTTTAGAATCGAAAGCTATATAAATAGTAATGTGATGACATGAACAAATATTTTTATATAGTTGCAAAAAACACAAATATTTATATTGCGCGCGCGCGCGCACATACACACCCATGTAGTAGAGCAAAAGTCTAAAATAGATTGTAATGTTATATTATAAATTGATATTAGATCGACGATAATAAATCAATTAAAAGAATCCTATTTGTGGTCTCTCAAAGTGGATCTTACTTAATAATAATACTAAATGCAAATGTTTGTAACTACTCGTATCTTATTTTAATTTTTATAAAATGCGCATCGATACTGTTTGTCGGATTTGTAATAGGGATATTAATTTCAGTTTCAGTTTGTGATTGCGTTTTAAGTTTGACAAATCATATCGATGGGCAGTTTAACTAAAGTAATTTGCATTTATTTACAAAAATTTATATTTAGTTCTATTAAACACTAAAATCCACTTTAAAAATATAGTATGATTTCTATTAATAGATTCTAGTATATATTGTTAAAATAATAAATATAACATTTGAATATATATAATCATGAATCAATGTAAATGCTATAAAATTTTTTTAACTGATTTTTTGAAATATCATTCATCACGAGTGTAAGAATAATAACATAATACAGACTCCGCCTCTACGGATAGTAATACTTGGAGAATGTTGCATTCGTATAAGCAAAATATCATTTTCAGTCTTTCAGGGCTGACTAGGATTTAATTATTGGTTACAGGTCTCTAGTAATGTCTCAATTCCGAGTAAATTTCAGGTTGAAACTGTTAATGGAATTAACAGTTTGTCTACGTAACCACTCTGAGTTTCCGATACGAAATGACCAAATGACAAAATAAAGAGCAACCCATAACGGGAGAAATTGTGGTCTCCCAATAAGTGCGTGTGGTTTGCCTGTTTTATTTTATCGTTTTACAATAACTTTCGTAAATCTCTAAATGCAGTATTGGAAGGAAAGATATTTTGACTCGCATTAATATTTTTATTCCGTTTGATTCTTCTGTTAATGTATTGGAATTCATATATCGATTTGTAAGCAGTAAAACTTTTTATACATATTTTTGTACGAATTTTGTAATAATGTGTGTGTGTTTCAAAAGTCCCACTCTTTTAACAACAAAAATCTTTTGCATAGACTTTATTTTCTCCTTTTCACTTTTACATTTTTTTCATTTTTAGGAGAAATCTTGTGAAATACAGTAGTAGAGAAGTTAAAAATTATGCATTAACAAAAGGGTTACCAATAAATGTAATGTATTTTTCGCTAATAATTTTTGCCATGGTATATAACATAAAAAATTTTGGGGGACTACATACGCAGTATATAAAATTCACACAATTATAATAAGCACTGTGATCCAGCTTTGACCGTAATTGGCTTTCTTCTTCTAGTTTATTATTGTTTATCAATTATACGGTCCTAAAAAGTTTCTAGTATTATATAACATAAACTTTTGATAAACGTTGACTAAAGATCTAAGTTCGGGAACATTGTTGCTAGGAATCCAATCTGCTCTTTGGATGTTTGCGTGTTAAACCCGTAGATTGCCTAATAGTTAACGCAGGTTGGATCGATACCCGCTGTTTTGGAAACATAATAGTGCAGATTCCAGAGTACGCACCGCTATTATGACGAGACTGCGGTTATACCAGGGTCAAACAGAAGATGTCGTCTTGAAACTTTGCTACTTCTCAGGAAACTTAGTCTTTGTACGAGGGTCAATTAGACAGAATTGACGAAGTTTGTTCGTATGGTAGACATCCTCCCAGGCAATCGCCGTCGTACAGTTACCTTGAATCTTTGCTTCGTGAACTATAGAAGGATTTTCCTTCGCGACATGAACTCGTTCCTGCTTTTCCCTTTTCACTTTACGATATCAACTTAAATACGACTTTGTACCTTTGTGCAGTTGGTATCCAGTGCAATAATCCTGGCGCTTGTTAACTAGTTTAATTAATATCGAGAGAATAGTATATGAATGTGCGTGTACGTGTACATGTTACACATGAACACGCCCACGATGTCATCCTTCAGAGTCGGGACAGGGTAAGATTGATTACCAAGATTACTAAAATTATATTCCAATACTGATTAGATCTTGCCGGGAGCGACACCTGAGCCTATATTGAATCTTGCAGAATAGTTTCGGAGACAAATGATCTGATGAACCATCATTTATTTACGCCATAATGGATTTTTTTAACGTCGGATGTTGTAAATCGCTTAAATTTTTGCTATAAAACTGTGGTTTAAAACAAATTTTACACTTTTCAGGGGCAAATTTTTCTTTATTACGTATATATTAGATGTGTAAATAATTCTGCTGCGCACGTCACATTCTTAACAGTAAAAGACGTATGCGTTTACTGTATTGCATGCACTGTACGTGCGAAACAATACAAGCCGTTATCCCGATTAAAATCTTCTTTCGTCTTTTAATCATCAATGCTTCGTCATCGACACAGATTGTATTAAACATAAGGTAACGGTTACAGCGTCAGTTTACTGCTGAACATTCTCATTCGCGTTTATAATTTAGCTAACAAAATCGAGGGAAACGTTTTTCCATTTTCTGGTCTCACAATTTATAAAGAAAGAAATATCTTGAAATAAATTTTAAAGAGTACATAAATATGGAATAAACAAGTAGGCCGTATATACGCGTGCGCCACGTTCATGAGGAATTTATCGTTGTGTTTTCAGCCGTGAATCAATATGCGCATGTATATCCACGTATGCATACATATATTCTTCGAATCTCCATCCGCAAAGTGGTTCGTTCGACCTTAATATGGCCAACGTGAGAGCGGGTGAATCTTTAACGCAGCTTCTTGTCGAAATTTTCCGGGCAGAGGTTTCGCCGTTAGTGTGAAAGCGGGAGAGACTGGCCGGAGTTCCGATTTTCCTATATTTCGGAAGTCGCTTCAACCGATCCTCGTCGAATCGAGTTCATTCCGCCCGAACAAGCACAATTCGTTCTGCGCGGAATCCGTCAAGTATGCGATTTAACGTACCGATCTCGATATCCGGTATTGTCGAGCTCGTTGCTTCTAGTGATTGAAGAGGATGCTTTGAAAGAGAAAAAATGATATCACTGATAGAAAAAAAAATTACTCTACATGACGGTACTGAAAATAGCAGTATCTCAATTTGAAGCAACGAACATCGAAATTTTATGAGAGTAGAATGGGAAAATGAATAAACAAATATCGAATTATACAGACTCGATTAGCATAAATTGATATTCTATTTGCGTCTTACATTACTGTAGATATTCTTGTGCTTCTCGCATGATCTTATAATTGAATCAATTATTTTCATAATTAGAAAATTGGTTGTAATTACGGAAGTTGATTGTATCGTTGTAGTAACTCATACTCATAGAAGCTCTCAGGAATCGGCTTTTCTGTTGACTGTGTCGCGTCTTGAACCCTATCATTCTACCAGGTAAATCTCGTTACGACTATCTGCAGTTTCCCTCTCCGACCACTTCACCGCTTCCACGGTAATGGGATGTAACGTTGGAAAAATGCGAGCGCGGCTCCCTTCAATCGATTCGATCTCTGCAAGTGGATAATCAGGATGGGCAGTGATGCTGATATAGCTCCCGGTGAGCACCTTAAGATCGAATAAGATCGTATATCCCGTCAAAAGAGAGAGACGAAGTTAGCGATAATAAAAAGCGACGACGACGCGAAGTCAGAGCTCCTTTCGCGGAACCATCGATGTTTCACTTATCGCGGAAATTAAATTTGGATGAAGCTGTTTTCGAGAGCTGACATTTCGTCGCTTATCGGATGCTTTATCACCTGTTAAACTTTATTTTTTTTTTACTCGAAACTTTCTGCAAGTAGACGAGATTAACACATAAAAATAATGCGAAGAATCGAAGATGTAAATTTGACTGACAGATATCAAATATTATTATAGTCTTTAATTATTTTATTAATTCGTTTAATAAAAGCTTTTGATTTTATAAAAATTCTTATTATAAATTGAGTATACATGAAAAAATTTGTATTATCTCTTTATAAATATTCATATTTTAGATTTAAAAATATGAGATACAAAAGAATTAATGTTATTATAAATGTTAATTTATTTACACTGAGTAGATATCTTAATTTTTTCTATCAAAGATTAGACTGCGTGTATTACATTATTTGAAATAAAATAATAATTTTATTAGCTGCAAAACAGTGCATTTTGGTGGATATATTACTAAATAAATTGATATATAATAGTAATTTTGTTTGTACTGATATATAATACATAATAATACATAAAACATAGATTAGAAACGATAATGTGAAATGTATATATTCCAAACACAAGCGAAAGATATATCTTTATTGGTGCTTCTTAATCGAAATTTGGATACCAAATAGATTACGCAAATAATCATTTCGATCGGATCTCTGCTAAATTTCAATCTCATCAAAGTGTGATTATCGAACTATCCGCATTACATAAGACATTAAACTCGATTCTGTTTCACGTGATGCGCTCTTGAGATTTGAATGGCCATTAGCACGATCCTTAGTTTTCCAGGTAAAATCTATATGTTACGCACGAAATTCCGCGAAAGCTTGAAAGTTCTGATAATATTCAAGATATTACGAACTTACTGTAGTAGCTGCCGGCTTCAGCACTCTATCAACCGCTCCGAGTGAGTAGGATCCTTTATTTCGTAATCTCCGAATGATGTTACAACTTACCTTGGGCGCATCTATACCACGCCTTCATACCATGTAAAACTACTTGCGGTGCGATAGGGAACCATTCGTGCCGGTATCGTTTGCCCTTGGCGTACAAAGACCACGGTTCGTGTACTACACTGCGACTTGATCACTCTCCGTTTCTGTAGTAACATGCTGAAAGAATATACACATGTCTGCGAATGGTGATTTGCGTATGAGTAGGCGTTCCAAAGTCGTCTTACGGGCACTGTTTTACAGCAGGATTCAGACGAGGCCGCCTGATCGGGGAACAAGCCATGGTAATGTGAAACATGATTACTCGCGCAGAGATAATATGTGTAATAACAATCGCATTAGCCAACCAAGAGCTAGCTATTGAGCTGCGGGGGATCCGGTCTTGGTGATGGAGTTTATGTCGATGTTCCTGTCTGGCTCGACAACGCGTCGAAGTGTTTCGCCATAAACCAAACGTCTGATTGAGTAACAGTAATAACCCGGGATAACACAGGCGTTACTCCTTAAATGTTTTATCTTATTAAGTTTTAATCAGTTTATACCTTATTAAGATAATTCAGCATCTATTTATCATTTAAGTATTTTTGCAAATTATTTAAGAATTACACATTCGATGAATGTACATAGTGGCACTGACAGAATGCATTTATTATCCGTGGAATAATTCAAAGGCAAAAAAATATTTCGGGAAAACAATTATTCCACTATCTCAACTTTTTGTAATTATTTAATTCTTTCAAATAATAATTTTTACCAGAACTATATTATATTAATAATAGTGGAGGCGAAGGAGAAAGAGAGAGCGAGAGAGGGGGGCCAGTGAAAAAGAAGGAATCATAAAAATGAGTATGTTTAGTTAGCACCCCAACTATAGAACTCAGGAATTCTGATTAGAGTTCCCACTTCCTTTTGACGAGACGAAGAGTTCCCTATAGTTAATAACAAGAGTTCCGCTCAATAAACATTTTTTTTACATTTTTTAAAAATGGGGTGCTAACTTTTTATCGAATTTCGAGGTGGAATAGTTCTGAGCGGCTTAATAGCTTCAATTTGCGATTGCCTAGAGTTCCTGATATGTAAAAAAAATTTTCGAATAATAAAAAAAAAATTAAAAATTTTTGAAAAATTAATTTTTAGATACAATAGTTCTGATGATAATTCCTGCTTCTTTTTGACGATACGAAGAGTTCTCTATGATTTCTAATGACATATGCGCTTAATAATTATTTTTTAATAATTTTTAAAAAATAGGTTGCTGACTTTTTAACGAAATTCAAGGTCGCATAGTTCTGATCAGCTTAACAGAGGTATTTTGTGAATACCTAGAGTTCTTGATACATAAAAAACATTTTTGAAATATAATAAAGTTTAAAAAAAATAGTGGAAATCTTTGAAAATTTTTTTGAGAGTACCGAGTAGTTCTGAGTTGCGTTTCTTATAGTACTCGATGAGTTCTATCGAAAACTGTAAGGTGAAAAAGCGATTGGACCAATGGTTTGCAAGATACAGCGACATTTGTCGGAAGACCATCAACAATTTTTAGAGTGAGTAGGTATATCTCGGAAACCGTTGGTCCAATCGCTTTGAGCCCTGATACTTTTCGACAGAACTCGCCGAGAACTATCCAGAACTCCGATCAGAACTACTCGGTACTCCCAAAAAATTTTGACTTCAAACTGTTTTTAAGTCCCACGTCGGAAAATTTTTTGAGAGTACCGAGTAGTTCTGAGTAGCGTTTCTTATAGTT